>NC_081348.1:1181125-1269019 GCF_029784015.1 Lycium ferocissimum
AGTTAGGTGATCTATTATTAACAACTTTACATTTCAAAAACCTAGTTAATTGAAAATTAGCATGTATAAAAACTCTAGTATTTATAAGGCATGACATTTGCCTTTAGAAACACATAGTTTATTATCTACGGAATTTCAAACAAATTACGGTATAGACTTCTAGTTTTTCATGCGTACTTGTTAGAACAATTACACCGCAACCGATTACATATCAAATATCATATATGCGTGTAATTTATAAAAGATGCAAACCCATGTGAATTATTCCGCGTTTTTCTTGCGGTTGGAGGTAAACGGTTGCTATCGGATAAAAAACAATCGTTCCTTTATCGAGCTAATTTGCCAACTCTTCTTTTAGCAAAAGTAGATTAAACAAAATTAATAGAAATGAAATTTTAACTTTTAAAAAGGAGGAATGCAGAGAAAGATTTTTAAGATGTGGTGTCCCATCCCCTTTAGATGTCCCTTACCAAAATTCTTCATTTTGCGGTGCAAAGGTCAAACCAAGCCGTGGACATCCACGATATTAAAGCACATTAAGCTCCTTAAAGATGACTTTTATTAACGCGACAAATATAAACGTTGAGAAGAAAGAAAACGACATTGCATAAGTACATGAAACAGATATAGAGATGGAGCATAGATGACATTGGCAAATATTTTATAACTGCAAAAGAGTTCCGCCAAATCCATGTGAATGTGGAATAAGCCAGTTACTCTTCAGTTACATCACAGGCCACACCTTCACCCCCTGTCAAGCGTGCCTTTCTCATGTGTATATATATATATATATATATATATATATCGCAACATCATAGGCCACTCATGGACCACTCATAGGCCACGCCTTCACCCCCTATCAAGCGTGCCCTTCACATATAAAATGTAATATCACAGGTCACACCTGTCACGACCGAAACTACGGGCGCGACGCACCGGGCTAACCACCGAACACCACTCGCTTACCTTTTTATCTGCTATATTCATACTATATGCTCCCAATCATGTAAAACCGGGAATATTTACGAAATACATTTACTTATAAAACATAAGCCCTTCGGCTATCCAAAATAATATATACACACGCATATACATAAAAGCCGCGGGACCGTACTATCCACACCGCGTATCTACGAGCCTCTACTAGAATACTAGACATCCGGACGGACAGACCCCGTCGTGCCCAAAATGAATATACGTATATATATATATACCAAAAGAGAAACCGTGGCACTTCCGAATATGGAGTGCTCTCAAATCAACCGCTAGCTCACCTTAGTCCGGGCCACCTCCCCGTTCACTCGTGGGCATGAACACGTCGTCCGAAGGAAGGACGTCGATTTACGGTTGTACCGTGTATGTGAAGCATAAACAATAATGAAGCATAAACAATAATGAAGCATCAATAACTGAGGAGGCATAAAACAAGGAGCAATCTGTAACTAACTGAATCATAAGAGTGATCATGCATGCTGACTTACTTTCGTACTCATCATCATATCATACATACATAACTGTAATAACTGCCCGACCATATAGGTGCGGTGTAATAATCAATATCATTAGCATCATCAATAGTGTCCGGGTCATGTGCATCCCCGCGTCCGTGATATTATCTCATGCCGCCCACTAGTGGTGTCCGCCCATGCCATTTGGCCATGGTGTGAATACCGCCCGCCTTCGCGGTGACCGTCTCGCCATATAGGCGGTGTGATATCATCATATGCTCATTACATCATGCTTATCATAACATACTTATCATAGCTCATCATTGTATGCTTGACATCATATACGTATTACAATACACGCGTACAGGACTCTTAGCTATTCATACTCTATCGGGGTGACGTAAGGTCGTGGACCCCGATGTCATTATGAGCATTCTTACGTATTCGCCTCACCTTAAAGGAACAAGCATAAGGTGAGTGTGCACAATGATCAATATCATTAAATTACATAAATGTCATCATTAGCTTAGAAGCATCATATCATAGGCTATAGCTTTCTAGACTTTAGCTTGCTATCATCATTTTCGTATTCATCTTATATTTCTTATCTCGTATAGCTATTCATGAGAGAGGACTCTTAACTTTCTTGGAGATGGAGCATTCATAGTAAAAGGGGAAATTCATGCCATAGGACTCATGCCTTAGAAGGAAAGGGATTAGCCTCACATACCTTTGCCGCTTAACTATTCTATTGCTCGCTTGTGCTCCTGGAATGCACTCGTTTACCTTCAATGGAATTCGTATCATCATTAGCTATGTCATCGTAAAAAACATACTTACTAAAGCTATAGAAATTTGGGCGGCTTTCCTTTGTTTGTACTACCTTCCGCCATATTCCATAACAACTCCCAACATTCATAATAATCACCACAATATGATTAACAACAATCATCATTCATTCGTATGATTCGCATTTCATAATTCACCTCAATTTCCCATAATTATGACTAAAAGTCCATCGTCGTATTCTTTCGTATCCAACACTCATTTCATGTTCTAAAGGTCATTTACAACATATTTATATCACAACCCAACAAATTCATGATTCAATTCCAACTATGTCTCAAAACGTCACTATTCATCATTCATAACCCATTTTGCTATTCTCTTGTAATGACCAAGTATTTCAACTCCCAAATACCTTAAACAACATATAAATATCATGAATCTTACCTTAGATGTTTTAGGAACAAGCCTTGGTTGCTAATACCCTCTTTCGAGCAAAACCCTAGTTTTTCTCCATTTGGGTTTCTTGACTTGATGATCTTTGATGACTTCCTTTACTCTTGATTCACTTATTTAATGTCGTTGATCCTCAAATATCCTTGAAAACTTGTGTAATAAATGTAGAGAGAGAGATTCTAGAGAGAAGTGGTGTAGTGTAGAAATGAAATAAAATAAGTCTTGGTCCTCATATTTAATGAATCGGGAAATCCGTGCCGAGGTGAACAAAGGGTCGTCCATGGAGGTTTACGGTCCGTATTCCACTTTACGACCATCCCTCGTGGTCGTATTTAACCTTAAGCTGACCCGTAAACCTTGGCAGCATGCATGGTGATTTACGACCATGGTTTACGGCCGTATTTCACTTTACGGTCCGTCCACCTGTGTCGTATTTAACCATTTCTCCAATCGGCGTAAAGTTGAAACCTTTGCATGTCATTTTACGACCGGCTATTTACTTGACCGTATTCCACTTTACGGTCCGTATTTGGACTTTACGACCACGCGGCGCTTTTGCCAACTTTCAACTTTTCACATTTCTAGACTTTTTTTTATTCTATTCATTCCCATCCATTTGCATACATTACCCATGAAACATTATACACTCGCACTCCTCGCTCTCATCACTAGTTCGTCCACTTGCGTACCAACGGGGAATTTTCAGAGGTGTAACATTCTACCCCCCTTTAGGAACATTTGTCCTCGAATGTTAAATCGCTAGGGATTCTGGAAAAATTTCGCCAGAGTTTCCCCTATAACATGGCGATACCATCCCGTCACGACTTCCGCAGACACAAGGTCCCATAATATCATCAAGCGTCGTCGGGCTACAACACAGTATCAATATAGATTGGCCACACACAACCCATATACATAAAAGTAAAGCGTACATACCTCATCATCTCGTCGTCTCATCATAAGCCTATTCTGGGGGCTGAAATAAGTGCGGATATGCGGATCTCATTCTTTCTTCGTGCTCCCACGTCATCTCTTCTCGATTGTTATTTCGCCATAAGACTTTATCGATGCTATTTCCTTATTTCGAAGCCTTCGTACTTGCCTGTCTAATACGGCAATAGGTACTTCTTCATAGGCTAGCTTTTCTGTAATTTGAACATCATCAACTGGTACAATCTTTGTGGGGTCTCCAACACATTTGCAAAGACATTGAGATACGAAATACCGGTGAACTAATTCAAACTCTCAGTAGACAAGTCTAACTCATATGCTACTTGACCCACCTTGCGGATGATTTTGTAAGGTCCAACATACCGAGGACTCAACTTTCCTTTCTTACCAAACCTCATCACCCTTTCATTGGTGATACCTTCAAGAACACCCAATCATCAACTCGAAATTTTAAATCTCGCCGGCGGTTATCCGCATAAGACTTTTGGCGACTTTAGTTGTCAATAACCAATCTCGGATCATTTTGACTTTTTTCATCGCTAAATCAGCTCGGGCTATTAACTCCGTTCTCTCTCCGACATCAAACCATCTAATCGGAGATCTACATGATTTCCTTCCGTACAAAGCTTCGTGCGAGCCATTTGGATACTAGAATGATAACTATTATTGTAGGAAAATTCTATTAGGGGTAAGTGGTCATCCCAACCACCACCAAAATCTAAAACACATGCCCTTAACATATCCTCCAAGGCTTTGAATAGTACGCTCTTGTCCTCACCGCCGAATAAAATTGGTTCGTTTTCACCCCGGGAGCAGCCCGTGCTTGAATGGAAAGGTAAGTTAGTACCCGAGAGGTAGGTTTATTTCCTACCTTAAGGAAAGAAAGATGATCGCTAAAGGCTACATTTATCATTTAGTTCGAGTTCATGATAGTGGAGACATGTAGTCTCCTACCTTCAGGTACCGTTCGGTAGTCGAGTTCGGGACTTGTATTTCCGGATGAGCTTCCGTGCCTTTCCTCCGTAAAGGAGATTGACTTCGCCATTGATGTGTTGCCAGATACCGAGCCTATCTCTATTCCTCCTTATCGAATGGCCGGCGAAATTAAAAGAGTTAAAAGCACCTTGAAAGATTTTGGAAAAGGGGTTCATTAGACCCAAGCTCTTCACCGTGGGAGCACCAGTCTTATTTGTGAGAAAGAAAGATGGCTCCCTCGCGAATGTGCATTGATTATGTGTGAATAAAGTGACGATAAAGTTGTATCCTCTCCCAAGAATAGATGATTTATTTGATAAGCTTTTGGGTGCCAAGTGGTTTTCAAAAATAGATTTGAGGTCGGGTTATCATCAAGTGAGAGTTAGAAGATATTCCCAAACATGCTTTTAGAACAAGATATGGCCATTATGAATTCCGAGTGATGTCGTTCGGGCCGAGTTATTCGGCAGTTGTTCATGAACTTAATGAATAATGTATTCGTGCCTCTCTTAGATCTATTTGTGATAGTCTTCATTGATGATATTCGGTGTATTCTCGCTTAGAATCGAAGCTAGTGCATCACTTGCGAATCGTTCTTGGAATTCTCCGAAATCGAGAGTTGTATGCTAAATTTTCAAAGTGCGAGTTTTGGCTAAATTTAAGAATTGACATTCTTGGAATATGTGATTTCGGATGATGGCATTAGAGTTGATACTCGTAAAATACAAGTTCGTAAACCCTTGCCCAAGGCCGACGACGTTCTTGAATAAGTAAGGTTTGAATAATGTTTCTTCTCGGGATTCGGTGCTATTACGGATATGTTTGTAGAGGGCTTTTCGTCCATCTCGAGACCCCATTGACGAGATTAACCCGATCGTTAGATTTGTTTCGGTGGAATGACGACCGTGAGCGTAGCTTCCAAGAGTTGAAGAACGACGACTCACTTAGATGCCGCGTTTTAACACTTCATGTAAGGGCCGGATGGCTATGTTGTATACTATGACTTAGGTTCCGGGTTGGGTTATGGTGTGTGTTAATGCAACATGGAAAAGTCATTGCTTATGCCTCGGGATACTATTGTTAAAGCATGAAAAGAACTACCCGACTCATGATTTAGAATTGGCCGCATGATTATTCATGCATTGAAAATGTGGAGACATTATTTGATATTAAGATGAGCATGTTGATATCTATACGTATCACAAGAGCCTCCAATATATTTTCAAACAAAAGGAGTTGATATTACTCGCGTGGCGGTGGTTAGAATTATTGAAGGACTATGATGTTGATATTCGCACCATACACCATCGTAAAAGCTAATGTTCCATGACGCACTTAGCCGCGATCAATGGGAAGTTCATGTGAAGTTCCTCCTTAAAAGAAAAGAATGGTTCATGAGCTCCATTTGATAGCTAACCTTGGGTGAGAATAATTGATTCGGGCGATGCGTGAGTTAAAGTCAATAATCAGTCATCTTCGTCCTTGGATTCAGTAAATAAAAGAGCGACAATACGAGGATCCCAAATTAGAGTATTATAAAGGTATGAAATTTCTCAAAAGAAAGGTCACCATTTGAAGTTTCGACATGGGGTTCTCGGTGTACCGAATGCACGTGTGTCCGGATGTTCCATTTCGTCGCCGTGCATCTTAGAAGAAGCTCATCACTCATTCCATCAACCCCGAACAATAAAATGTCATGACCTTAAATCGATGTATTGGTGGGATGGAATGAAAAGAGACATAGCGAGAATTTGCGGCCAAATGCCCGAATTGTCGGCAAGTGAAGATAGAACATCGAAGCATGAGGGTTATTACAAGCAATGGAAATTCCTACATGGAAATGGGAAGTGATCAATATGGATTTCATTATAGGATTGCCCCGTTATCGAGGCAAGTATGACTCTATATGGGTGATAGTGGCCTCACGAAAGCAGCCCCTCATTTTCTCAGAGTTAGACCGATCCACGCATTCTGGGCGAATGTCAAGACTATGCGAGATCCGTACCCCTCGTGAAATTGTGCGACTTCATGGTATTCCGATATCTATTATTTCGAGATAGAGGAGCATAGACCGAAGACCGTATCTTGGAAATCCTTTCAAGAGGCCTGGTACCGAAGTAAGGCTTAGTATTATTTCGTACATGTAGTCGACTGAGAGCTAACCACCGAACACCACTCACTTACCTGTTTATCTGCTATATTCATACTATATGCTCCTAATCATGTAAAACTGGAATCTTTCTGAAATACATTTGCTTTTATAAACATAAGCCCTTCGGCTATCCAAAATAATATATACACATGCATATGTAAAAGCGGCATGGGACCGTACTATCCAGGGCCGAGCAAATCTACGAGCCTCTACTAGAATACTCACCGGACGGGAAGACCCCGTCGTGCCCAAAATGAACATACAAATATACATATATACCAAAAGAGAAATTTGAAAACTTCCGGAATATCTTTGTCAAATTAAATCGCACTATGCTAGCTCACATGAGTTCGTGGCCACGCTCCTCAATACTCGTGGGCATGAACACGTGCCGTACGAAGGAAGGACGTACACACGAATATTGACCGAAAGTATGTGAAGCATAAACAATAATGAAGCATAAACAATAATGAAGCATCAATAAGCCGAGGAGGCATAAAACAAGGGAGCAATCGTAACATAATCGAATCATAAGAGTGATCGCGCGGCTTACTTTCGTACTCATCATCATATCATACATATATTTACCGAGTATAAATCGCCCGAACCATATGGGTGCGGTGTAATGTCACGACCCAACCCCGAAAGTTATGACTAAGGTGCCTAGCCGGACACTCGTATACACTTGTTATCTATAGTCATACACTACTAGCATGCACGGTCGATATAAGTATAAGGGCGGTAAAACATATGCAAGTCGAAGCTACTTTTTCCACAAGAGGTACGACTCTAACGGGGCCGCTAATATCGTACCAAAGCCGCAAGGTCATATATATATATAGGGAACGTCCCCAACAAAACATAAGCCGAGAAGGCTACCTTCATACACAAAATGCCATGATAAACATATATATAGCTACGCAAGCCGACAAGGTCGCCACTACAAATGGGTACGCCCAAACACAAGCTATAACCTTATAACAAAACAACAACCATCCATAGACCCACACTTATGACTACGTACCCTCTAAGAAAGTGACAACGACATCATATGACGGGACAGGCCCCGTCGTACTCGAACGATAACATATGTACATATCAAAAGGTTATACCACGACACTATGCTCCGGAACAAAGGAACACTCGAAATAGCCGAGTAGATACCCTAGTCGGCGGATCTCCGGGAAGCGTGTGTCCGTACTCGCGGCATGAAACGCAAAACCCGAAGAAAGGGGGCCGCACGAAATATGTACCGAGTATGTAAAGCGCCAAACATAGTAAATAGAATCATATCGAGACTAGGTGTATAGACTCAATGCAACAACTTCGTAGTTTCGCAAAACTTGTCTTTGAACATACTTCATTTGTATCGTTCTCATATCAATGTCAATATAATGCTTTATAATCAACCGCATAATCATTTCGTATATAACATATATAACGTGTCCCGCCTTTGTGGGGACTCGGTATTTATAATCATAACATCATAAACGTAAACATATTCGTGTCCCGCCCTTTAGCAGGACTCGGTAATAAGCGAATATATGCCCTCCGGCCTCCATCTCCAAATCATATCATATCATCACATCATCATATATATATATATATATATAACGTGTCCCGCCCCTCTAGTGAGGGACTCGGTGAATAGTATAATAGATCGGCACGAGGAACGTACCCCGGCCCGGACTCAGCCAAGGATATAGCGGTAAGCACGAGCGTAGTAATAAGCAACCACATATATATGTAAACATTTTTGAGACTCAAAGAATAGTAACTAAATCAATTCTTGGACATTAGCATGTTACATTATATGAAAACCAAGCATACTATGCAATTCTTTAAAAAATAAGAACTCTTGTACATTGCATATTAGTCCATCATGTAATAAATAACGAGATCATATTTCAACTATACCAACATTTTCAACATTACGGACGAATAACAATCACATATCGTACTAAGAGTTAGAAGTGGAACCCCCGAGGCTCAGATTATATCTTACTTACGTCTAGGACATGCCAAAAGAAGGAAGGAATAGGCTTTGCGTACCTTTAGCGTTTAGTCGTAATAATAACTTGTACTTGCTGCCCAACAACACTTAGCCTATATCAAGATATCAAGAGCTATAATTAGTATACAAGGGATTTCAATACGCACTCCGACGCTCACAATCCTTTCAAACATTTAGACGACGTTCCGCTCGCATTCAAACCAACTAGTGCTTACAACCTAACATTGCTGCTCATTCTTTCTCATATCATTTCAAACTTGTTTAACGTGACTTAGGGGCTCGTGGTCAGCTTGTATATCATTCATTCCGGCCCAAAATCACAGCCTAAACAAAGACAATACCATTTCACTTGTACTACATGTTCATAACAACATTCAACAATCAACAACATTACTTTCATTTCTAATCTTAAAACAGTCCACGGTTTGGAATTTGCTTATATCCTTCAACATGGTTGGTTTCATTAACTCCTTAATTCACATATTCAACATACATACAATATACTATAATGTGCAAAAACAACAATCCAAATTTGGCACAAAACAGTCCACAAATTCCCACCAAAATGCCCGCTTTACACGGCTTCAATGCCATTCCTACAACTTCATGATTTTCACCTCTTTATCCATACTACAAAGACCTTCAATCAATCCCACACATTGTACAAGAAGACCAAACATAATTCCATTCAAATCTACCACACATGGCTCATGTATAGCTTAAGAAAACAGCCCAATTCTAACATGCACATCATAACCCAATTTCTACAAATGTTAGTTCAATCACATACGGTGGTATACATTTATTATTCAACAATACAAGCAAAATGGAACCAACCATTGCTTCACCAAGCTCACGGCTGCCACTCAAGTTCAACCACAACATCAATCCAACAACAACATGCATGAATATACATTTATATCATCATACAACACAAGAACAATAACCATTCTTACCTTTCAATCTTGTTCTTCACCTTGGTCTAAATCTTCAACTCTCTTGAATGCTACACCTCCTAGTCTCTTCCCAACATCTACCACACGTCCTTATACACTTGAGGAGGATTTAATTTTCTTGGAAATTTAATTTTGGATCAAAATGAAGCAAAGTCATTCTAGTACCATGGCGAGACTATCTCTCTTCATCTTAATTTCTCTACTTTGTATTGATGAAATGAGCTTTCAATTGAATTGTGAATGAGATATATCCCTTATATAGGCAGTCCATAATGTGGACATGTGTCCCACTCAAGTGGTTAGCCAATAAAAGTTGACCAAATCCAAGTGGGACCACACGGTTACTTAAGCCTACTAATGATACAATTAGGCTCTTAATCTCACTTAGTCATCTAATCTTGGTCAATTAATCCTTATTCTTCAATAATGTTCTTATACCAAGCGAAATCCAGGGTACTTGCATCTAACGAAATCGAGAGATGAAAACCATAGAACCACTAAAACAGCCTTTTGTCTTTAACTTGTCGCACTTAGCTTTATAATGTCCCAACGTAAAGATACGGGACATAACATTCTTCCCCGCTTTAGGACATTCGTCCTCGAATGTTGATCTAATTCTGACTTTCAATACTTCCTCAAGTATCTCTTGGTTGACTATGTCCTTCACCTATCTTTCGATTGTCGACTCGTTTTAATCCTTTATAATCGCACTCCGGGTCCTTACGTAGATGTTCCCATAACATCTTCTCTTCTCTTTGCTTCTAGGGTATTAGTTATAGGCCTTTGTCTTTACTCTTCCGCTATGCTCGCAGTTGATCATCAAATTTGTATTTCGAGCTGTTTACGGAGTGTTATTGTCTTTCTAATCAATTTGTTGCTCGGTTGTACCATCGCATCGATTCGGCCTCATACCCATGGTGCATATAGTTACGATTCAACTCCTTTCTTTTCGATTGATATTTCCTTTAAATAACGTATTGTTCATTTCACTTCACCTCCCCTATCCTTAATCAAAATCTCGTAATGCACGGAACCCTCTCCTATCGGTTTATTACACTCTACCATTCTCGGAGTACGTTAGCCTCTTACGGTGTAGCCGGAGATCTTTCACTGTGTTCTACGAGTAGAACGAAACTTCTCGTAGGGAAACATTTTTTTGTGCTCAATTACCTTTTCTTTACCCTACCGTTATAGTCCGTACTCGAAATTTTTAATATCCCGCGTTACTCGACTTCGCCATTAAATTTCCTCGCACCATCACTTGCCTTTACTTCTTGATCTCAATCTTTAGGGTTGGCTATCATATAACGCTAGGGTCTCCCTATACCATAATCTTATGTCACCTCAATCCTCGCTTGTTCCGATCGTGTCGGTTGAATCATTTCATAATTTCCTTTACTTTAGTCAAGTTATACCCGTACACATCCCTCGTGTCGTTTCTACTATATTTTTTTGACTCGCACCCTTCCATTTCCCCCTTACTCAAATTTGCTCATAGCCCTTCCACTACATATCTTATTATAACTTTACGCAAGTATGAGTGGATGCCTAATCCCCGTAAAAATACTTTAGTGTTGCCGCGTTAGTCTTAATGTTGCTACATGCTTCTCTCTTATCCTTGTAGCTGATGTCAAGGCTTAACTATGGCTTTCATTCTCGGTACTAGTTTCACACTCCTCTAGTTTTTCTTCAAACCTTATTACACCTTTACCTTGATGTACTCAAACTGTTGCGATCACACCGTTGTTACCGAGTTCTTACCTTAACGTCAAATTTACTACTTGGTTGGATCCGTAGTATACCAATAGTCGTAGATTACAAGTATTCTCGCCTAATCCGTACAAAAAAATACAACCCAATCTCAATCACACCCTTTTGAATTACTTACTACCCTTTTCGGTCATATTCTTCTCCTTTTATAAGTACCCATCTTCGATGTCATATCATACTGTGTCCTTACCAACAATTCTCTGACTACCCCAAAGACTATTTTGTCTACCGTCCGTCTACGTCTATTGCGGTTTTTTGGATTTTTTTTTCAACTCATTTCGGGATGAGATTTCATTTGAGGTTTGAGTATCCATATGGGGTACATTATAACGTCAATTGTTTCCATGGTACTTGCTTTATTTTCTCCGCTTTCCCTTTGGGTCGTAATTATATCATTATTTACCTATATTCCGCTCTATTTTTCCATTTCCAATTTGAAATTCCTACTCGATTCTTTGTCCAATACATTTGGCATAACCCGCACCATAGCCACATCTTTTCTTTTTATGGTTATCCTAACACAATCACTTCGGGCAATGAGAACACTCGACCATATAGTCCGAAATCCTCGTCGATAGTTGATACTCGAGTATATGGTAATTAAGATAACGGTTGCCCAAGCCACATTCCCTTCATTCCGATCTATACTTGGGTAGTGCTTATCGTCGTTTCAAATTCTCCATTCGGCGAAAGACTTCTATTCTAATGATAAGTATCTCAAGCTTTCTCATAATACTACCTTACCATGGATATGTTTGTTTCTTCTAGTAAATTTAATACCTTCCGTTATTTTGCGATCGGTACGTCCTTGTCTATTAAGGATTTCATTTGTCTCTAAGGTGAGGTCACCCACACGTAGTACTTCCTTATGCCTCACGCTCTTCCATCCTTGTCGAATACTCAACGCTAGCCTCTAGCTTGCTAAAAGTCATATTAAATTCGCCTTAGTGACGGCCTTGTCTTATGATTCCTTGTTGTACCATTTCTCAAGTTCACGGTTATATATTCTCTCTTGTCCCACACTCATACTCAATTTGGTTACATCGGTCCACTTGAATGCTTCCCTTAGTATCCTTTTCATTTCCCTAATGTTGTGCCCATCTTGTATTCTAGTTGCTTGAAAAATTTCATGTTATCTCCGTACCGTTCCGCAAAACACTACTCTTACATAATCCCTTTTTTCGTTTTTTGAAGCATATCCGTTTATTTCTAGTTACGTTACCATATCGGTCATTCCCGCATTCATTCTTGTCTCGTCGCTCATCTTCCTTCGGATTAGTCTTTCACGGATTCGCCACTTGTATCACTCATTTTCCAAGCTATACATGTCATAACATATCGATGTAGTGAAATGCTACTTGATTGTTATCTCCTCTTTCTTTTAAGTATCTTCTTCTAAGTTATGTCGGTCCGCTTCCGTTACCATTTGACTTTGACTTTGAACTTCCCTCGGAACTTGGTAAGTATTTCTTATTGGTTTTACATTTACCTTTCTGTTTCCAATAATCATATCGTCGGCGGCCGGGCTTCCTTTATTAACCGCAACCCTTTTTGGTACCGTATATTCTTTCTTGTTTATTCTCTCCTACTATATATTGTAGGTTTCAAAACACGCCCGTAGCATTCGTACTATGCCTAATCATATATTCTCGATTCTTCGGTTTCTTTAGCTTCTTCCGGGCACACTTTCTAACCGGAGGTATGTGTGATATATATACATTCAACCTATTTCCTTACTATACTTACCATAACTAACCATAATGATGGCCGAGTGTGCCATTCCGTATATATCACTTTTCGTTATGTTCCCTTGCTATCCGACTTTATGTATGTACCACTATTTTTCTATCTTAGATTTCAAAATTCGTGGATAAGAATGCTTAGTCTACGGTTACTCATAAGTACTTGGTGGTTGACTCTTTTGATTTCCGTGCCTCTATTAGGTAACAATCGATATTATATGTCCTTGACCTAAGAATTTAACAAAAATCGCATGTACCCGCAATCGATCGTCTCTAGTCCGATCCGGCGATCTAAGAAGTCCTTCGGCGCGCCTCGTCATCGTTCGTCCGCCATCTGACTCGTCCGATTCGTCCTCCTCATTGAATCCAGATATGTAGATAATCGGGCAACTCCCGGGTTACCGATGACAGTGTCGGTTTTGGAATAATCGCAATGTCACCGAAGAAGATTTTTAACATTGTCCTGCTTTTTGGTGGCCACGGCACGGTTTCGGTGGGACCGTGTCCCCGGGATGTCTAAACGCTCGAGGAATGGTTCGGATCCTCCGGCGGGTCGGTCTCGATGGAAAACTAAGGCTCTCTGATCATCCGTCCTTTGTTTTGCCTAAGGTCAAACACTTTGGGGAATCGCCCGCAGATCTCTCCGAGGATCGGTCTCGATAGGAATAGGTCGGGCTCCTCCGACCGGGCCCTCGGAGCCCGAGGTCCCGAGATGTTCTGGGGGCCTTATTAGCACCCCCCCACCGTCCGTCGGGCCTCTTCTATCTCTCATATAGCCGCACTCGCGTATAGGAAGAAGAGGTCGGGACAGTGCTTTCCTAGGTTCCGCTCTATCGCACGATTTAACCCCAGAAGGAAAGATGATATCTAAATGCTCCGTAGCTTCCTATTTATTGGTGCACAACACATCGATAAACAAGATTCACCTTAGACACGTTCTTGGACACCCGAGGATTAACTTCTTCGATTCCACTTTTGTCACGACCCAACCCGTAGGCCATGACTAGTGCCGAGCCGGACACTCGTATACACTTGTTATCTATAGTCATACACCGCAAGCATGCACGAGCCGATATAAGTATAAGGGCAAAACATACGCAAGTCGAAGCTACTTATTTCCTGAAGAGTTACAGCCTATAACAGTTAATATCGCACCAAAGCCGGCAAGGCTGTCATATATATATATAGGGAACGTCCCAACAAAACATAAGCCGAGAAGGCTACCTTCATACACAGCTGCCATGATAAACATATATATAGCTACGCAAGCCGACTAGGCTGCCACTACAAATGGGTACGCCCGGACACAAGCCATAACCTTATAACAAAACAACAACCATCCATAGACCCACACTTGTGACCACGGACCTCTAAGAGTGACAACGACATCATATGACGGGACCCCCCCGTCGTCCCCGAACGATAACATATGTACATATCAAAAGGTTATACCACGACACTATGCTCCGGAACAAAGGAACACTCGAAATAGGCGAGTAGATACCCTAGGCCGGCGGATCTCCGAAGCCGTGTGTCCGTACCGCGGGCATGAAACGCGCCCCCGAAGAAAGGGGGTCGGTTTAAATATGTACCGAGTATGTAAAGCGCCAAACATAGTAAATAGAATCATATCCGAGACTAGGTGTATAGGACTCAATGCAACAACGAGTTTCATAAAACTTGCCTGCGAACATACTTCATTTGTATCGTTCTCATATCAATGTCAATATAATGCTTTATAATCAAAACTGCATAATCATTCTGTATATAACATATATAACGTGTCCCGGCCCCTTTTGTAAGGGACTCGGTATTTATAATCATAACATCATAAACGTAAACATATTCGTGTCCCGGCCCTTTAGTAAGGGACTCGGTAATAAGGACTATATGCCCTCCCCCGTCCTCCATCTCCAAATCATCATATCATCACATCATCATCATCATATATATATATATATAACGTGTCCCGGCCCTACAGTGAGGGACTCGGTGAATAGTATAATAGATCGGCGCACGAGAACGTACCCCGGCCGGGACTCGGTGAAGGATATAGCGGTAAGCACGAGCAGAGTAATAAGCAACCACATATATATGTAAAACTTTTTGAGACTCAGTGAATAGTAACTAAATCAATTCTTGGACATTAGCATGTTACATTATATGAAAACCAAGCATACCTATGCAATTCCTTTTAAAAAAAAATAAGAACTCTTGTACATTACATATTAGTCCATCATGTAATAAATAACGAGATCATATTTCAACTATACCAACATTTTCAACATTACGGATGAATAACAATCACATATCGTACTAAGAGTTAGAGAGTGGAGTCACCCCGAGGCTCAGATTATATCTTACTTACGTCTAGGACATGCCAAAAGAAGGAAGGAATAGGCTTTGCGTACCTTTAGCGTTTAGTCGTAATAATAACTTGTACTTGCTGCCCAACAACACTTAGCCTATATCAAGATATCAAGAGCTATAATTAGTATACAAGGGATTTCAATACGCACTCCGACGCTCACAATCCCTTTCAAACATTTAGACGACGTTCCGCTCGCATTCAAACCAACTAGTGCTTACAACCTAACATTGCTACTCATTCTTTCTCATATCATTTCAAACTTGTTTAACGTGACTTAGGGGACTGTGGTCAGCTTGTATATCATTCATTCCAGCCCCAAAATCACAGCCAAACAGCACATGCACAATACCATTTCACTTGTACTACATGTTCATAACAACATTCAACAATCAACAACATTACTTTCATTTCTAATCTTAAAACAGTCCACGGTTTGGACTGCTTATATCCTTCAACATGGTTGGTTTCATTAACTCCTTAATTCACATATTCAACATACATACAATATACTATAATGTGCATAAAAACAACAATCCAAATTTGGCACAAAACAGTCCACAAATTCCCCTAAAACAGCCCCTCCTTTACACGGCTTCAATGCCATTCCTACAACTTCATGATTTTCACTCCTTTATCCATACTACAAACACCTTCAATCCAATCCCAATACATTGTACAAGAAGACCAAACATAATTCCATTCAAATCTACCACACATGGCTCATGTAAACTTTAAGAAAACAGCCCAATTCTAACATGCACATCATAACCCAATTTCTACAAATCTTAGTTCAATCACATATGGTGGTATACATTTATTATTCAACAATACAAGCAAAATGGAACCAACCATTGCTTCACCAAGCTCACGGCTGCCACTCAAGTTCAACCACAACATCAATCCAACAACAACATGCATGAATTACACATTTATATCATCATACAACACAAGAACAATAACCATTCTTACCTTTCAATCTTGTTCTTCACCTTGGTCTAAATCTTCAACTCTCTTGAATGCTACACCTCCTAGTCTCTTCCCAACATCTACCACACGTCCTTATACACTTGAGGAGGATTTAATTTTCTTGGAAATTTAATTTTTGGATCAAAATGAAGTAAGTCATTCTCGACGGCCATGGCCGAGACTATCTCTCTCTATCTCTTAATTTCTCTACTTTGTATTGATGAAATGAGCTTTCAATTGAATTGTGAATCAGATATATCCCTTATATAGGCAGTCCATAATGTGGACATGTGTCCCACTCAAGTGGTTAGCCAATAAAAGTTGGCCAAATCACAAGTGGGACCCACACGGCCACTTAAGCCTACTAATGATACAATTAGGCTCTTAATCTCACTTAGTCATCTAATCTTGGTCAATTAATCCTTATTCTTCAATAATGTTCTTATACCAAGCGAAATCCATAGGCAATTGTGCATCGGAACGAAATCGAGAGATGAAAACCCTTCCCGGGAACCCTAAAACAGCTTTGTCTTTAACTTGTCGCACTTAGCTTTATAATGTCCCAACGTAAAGATACGGGACATAACATGTAATAATCAATATCATTAGCATCATCAATAGCCTGTGTCCAGGCATCCTGCGTCCAGGATATTATCTCATGCCGCCCACTAGTGGTGTCGCCCATGCCATTTGGCCATGGTGTGAATAGCGCCCGCCTTGCGGTGGATCGCCCGCCATATAGGCGCGGTGTGATATCATCATATGCTCATTACATCATGCTTATCATAACATACTTATCATAGCTCATCATGGTATGCTTGACATCATATACGTATTACAATACACGCATAGGGACTCTTAGCTATTCAGACTCTATCGGGGTGACGTAAGGTCGTGGACCCCCGATGTCATTATGAGCATTCTTACGTATTCTGCCTCACCTTAAAGGAACAAGCATAAGGTGAGTGTGCACAATGATCAATATCATTAAATTACATAAATGTCATCATTAGCTTCTTAGAGGCATCATATCATAGGCTATAGCTTTTCTAGACTTTAGCTTGCTATCATCATTTTCGTATTCATCTTATATTTCTTATCTCGTATAGCTATTCATGAGAGAGGACTCTTAACTTTCTTGGAGATGGAGCATTCATAGTAAAAGGGGAAATTCATGCCATAGGACTCATTCCTTAGAACGAAAGGGATTAGCCTCACATACCTTTGCCGCTTAACTATTCTATTGCTCGCTTGTGCTCCTGGAATGCACTCGTTTACCTTCAATGGAATTCGTATCATCATTAGCTATGTCATCGTAAAAACATACTTACTAAAGCTATAGAAATTTGGGCAGCGCTTCCTTTGTTTGTACTACCTTCCGCCATATTCCATAACAACTCCCAACATTCATAATAATCACCACAATATGCTTAACCACAATCATCATTCATTCGTATGATTCGCATTTCATAATTCACCTCAATTTCCCATAATTATGACTAAAAGTCCATCGTCATATTCTTTCGTATCCAACACTCATTTCATGTTCTAAAGGTCATTTACAACATATTTATATCACAACCCAACAACATTCATGATTCAATTCCAACTATGTCTCAAAACGTCACTATTCATCATTCATAACCCATTTTGCTATTCTCTTGTAATGACCAAGTATTTCAACTCCCAAATACCTTAAACAACATATAAATATCATGAATCTTACCTTAGATGTTTTAGGAACAAGCCTTGGTTGCTAATACTCCTCTTTGAGCAAAACCCTAGTTTTTCTCCATTTGGGTTTCTTGACTTGGATGATCTTTGATGACTTCCTTTACTCTTGATTCACTTATTTAATGTCGTTGATCCTCAAATATCCTTGAAAACTTGTGTAATAAATGTAGAGAGAGATTCTAGAGAGAAGTGGTGTAGTGTAGAAATGAAATAAAATAAGTCTTGGTCCTCATATTTAATGAATTGGAAATCGTGGCCGAGGTGAACAGTGGTCGTCCATGGAGGTTTACGGTCCGTATTACACTTTACGGACCGTCCCTCGTGGTTGTATTTAACCAAGGCAGACCAGAAACCTTGGCAGCATGCATGGTGATTTACGACCATGGTTTACGGCCGTATTTCACTTTACGGTCCGTCCACCGGAGTTGTATTTAACCATTTCTCCACCGGCGAAAAGTTGAAACCTTTGCATGTCATTTTACGACCTGGCTATTTACGGACCGTATTCCACTTTACGGTCCGTATTTGGACTTTACGACCACTGGGCAGTTTTGCCAACTTTCAACTTTTCACATTTCTAGACTTTTTATTCTATTCATTCCCATCCATTTACATACATTACCCATGAAACATTATACACTCGCACTCCTCGCTCTCATCACTAGTTCGTCTACTTGCGTACCAACGGGAAATTTTCCGAGGTGTAACAACACCCTCACCCCCTGTCAAGTGTGCCTTTCACTGTACCCCTGAGAACTGAAAGTGAATGCATAGTACAAGTAGAACTGAACGACAAGATTCTTAAAACAATAAAATGACAGTTTGCCTCTCATGGGCCTTACTGGACTCATACTACTAGGACAAGAAATCACAAGGTCTGAATATGGGGAAATACCATAGCTGGGGTACGGGAACATCAAAACTGTATTTCTCTTAGTACTTATAAGAATAGAGTAATATGGAAACTCTCTTACTCGTTTATCGGTTCATATCATAGGATCATGCCAAAAAAAGAAGGAATAACCTTAACATACCTGGAGATATATTTAATCGTCCAACTCTTATTCCTTGAACTCGTAAGTCTATAATTAAGATAACATAGGCCTTAATTAGGATATTCACCTTACTCACTAATCATCATAATTATAAAAGAGCTTAACAACTATGGACAACATAGCCCTTGAAAACGTAGAAAACCCTCAACTACTAATTCCATCCTATCTCAACTACAATATCAAGGATAACATTAATGGCAACACCCTCATAACAAGATATACCCAAACACATCCCTCAATCATCTCTTGACATAACCCCAAAAGCACTATTTAACCTTTCATTGACTTATCACTTTCATAGCTATCTTCTCTTCACATGAACCATCAAAACTCTTAGTAACTAACTTAAATACAAGGGTAGAAATCATTTACATACCTTGACAGGTCAAGAATCCCAAGAATCACTTTAACTTCAAATTCCTAAGCTTCCCATTCTTGGAGAAACCCTAGAAACAACCTTCTTCTTCACAAGCTCGGGTTTACGGGGTCCAGGTCTTGTCAAATCTTCACTACTATGCCATAAATGTTGGGAGAGCAAAATATTAGGGTTTTCTGATCTGGAAATGAGAGAAATAAGACACAAAGTCATGGACCACGTATTTATACTCGGAGAATTAAATGCTTCAGTGGTCCGGTTTGACGAGCGGGTCGACGACCCGTCGAAGTGTCGACGGTCCGTCGACGTGCTCGTCGACCTGCGCCTACAGAATGCAGGGCTGTAGAACCCCGTCGATCTTGACTGGTGTCTGCAGAATTTTCCAATTCAGTTCAGATCGTGTCAATTCGATTCGTTCAACTTCTAACCCTGAAAATCACCAGGAATTCCTTTCGGTACCATTGCACACGGGGTAGGACACTTTCTATCTCAAAAACTCAGGCTCGTGTCTCGATTCCCAAGGCATACCCAACTAGGAAATCATAAGTTCTACCACTACGAAAACGAGGGGTGTAACACCGATAAACCTCAATACTCACCACCTCACCAGAGAATTGTAACATTGACAGATAGAAACCAAATTTAGAAAAAAATAATCAAGTGAATCGGGAAATTTGAATGGAAGGACAGTCAAACTAAGATTGAAAGGGAAGCATAAAGAAAGAGAGAAGTAAAAGAATGGACGAATATCTAGATTGAAAGTCAAGGTTAATGATGCAGTGGCTTATTTCATGATTAATATGGTACAATTTCACCTAGAATTGTCAAAGTCTAATTAAAATACCCTTGAATTTAAATCTAATGACTTTAGGCAGCCATGTCGATTCCACAATCTCACTTTAGGTAGCCATGTCGATCGCACAATCTCTACTCATTCTTCTTTAATAGTAAAATATATATAAATTTTGTACATGTGCTGGCTCAGTTTGTAATCAAAGTTAGACAAGAAACTTTTAGACACGCCATGACTGCAAAACACCAGTTGCTCGGATCATCGGTGGTTCGGGTTTTCCTTGCCACGATACAAATTGTAAAGTTCTCCATCCTATCCGATGATCCAGAGATCGCATCATCGCCCAAAATAGTTTTATTACGTATATATTTGACATAAAATAAAACCTCATCTTATGTACTACCTCAAAAATCAGACAAAAATTTCTTCGTCGACCATCTGGTGTAATATTTGTCAAAATTAGCTTAATAAATTGATACGAAGAGGTAAAGTGTCAACATTAGTCCCAGCAGCGTGACCATAGTGAGTCGGCCGAGAAAGTTCCAACACAGTACCATTGGTTGCAAGACTAGTATATTCAGGGCATAAAACCAACATTTATTTTGTAACAGAAAATGTGAAAAACAGTCCAAGAATAGTGACAACGTTATGAGGCAACAGTGACACATCGAAGAAGAACCAAAAAAATCCTGAATATGTCAAAAATATAACACAACATGGTAGCAAACAGTGGCACGCTGGAAAGCCCAACCTGTTGCCAAAAAATGCAAAAAAAAAAAAAAAAAAAAAAAGCCCAGTCCAAACATCAGTTAAAATAAACAAGTAGCAGAAAATGATGAAATAATACCGAAAATGAATCAAAATCAGTATAACAACACACATAATTCACCGGAGTTATGATTTCCAGCCCACAAATAATATAATTAATAAATTAATGTACTCATATATAAAATAACTCAAAAAAATAAATAATGCATCGGAATCCATGGAGGTTGCCAGATTAAGGATCTTCTGGCATATAACAGTGAGCGAGTGTTATAATTCGGAGAAACTTGATAGATACATGGAGCGAGTGAGCGGAATCCATGAAGGTTGCTTCAATGTCCTTTGCCGGAGAAACTTGATAGATACATCAAAGTCACATAATTCGGCCGACGTAATTTAAAAAGAAAAAAATGAACTAGATCTGACATCTCATAGTGTCACCAGCATCCGGGATGGTGTGGCTGGTCGGAGTAGTGAAAGGGAGAAAGGGGATGGGGAGCAGGTCATTGGGCCATGATGGTTCGTTGTTGGTGTTGGCATGGTTCTGTTGCCGAAACTCTTCGCCAAAGAAGAGAACGGACGGGTAGAGAGTCATGAGAGCTTATGGAAAATGAAAAATGAGAGAGACCCTCTTTAGGTCTAAGACAAGATCTGAAAAGAATTTTATAACTCTTGAGATTCCCCCTTTCCTTCTTGTATAAAACAAACTAACCCTTTTTTTAGTCCAATAAATAGCAGGTCTCAACCCTTGTCCCCGTAGCCCTCTTTTTAATCCCTATGTTATTGCCCAATGGGTCATTTACCTCTATTAACCACAGGATAATAAGTTACTACCCAAAAGCATGTTCCAGATAAGATCTCAAAAGTAGTTCAACAACAGATAAAGAATGAAAGCGATTGGTGGAACATGTACATGAACAAGTTCTACGTCAGACAATTTAGAGATTCAGAGGCAGATGAACCAGGTAGATGAAACCGGTTCGTGAACATGTGCCAGGGCAAGTCCTACAACAATAGGATTTTACAGAATTATGGAAAGAACTTGGTGGTCAAGTATGAAAGATTCCTTGCCATATTTGTAGGGATTAGTTAGCCTTCTACACGTACTAGAAGCAGACTCAAAGGCATGAATCCAAGCACTACACAAACCCTACGTGCGTGTTATGGACCGACTAGGAAAGGGTTTGGTGTTCACCGACCTACGGAGCATAATGTTATCAATACCCAGGTCTTTCGAAGAAGAAGTTTACATACCCACATAGAGAGAATTCAGAATATTAAGCGAAGAAGCTACATTCAAGAATTCAGGGTTGCGTCCCTAATGCAAGAAGAAGGATTGAAGGAACTGTTTTACTGTATAATGTTCTCCAGTTCACAAGTCTAGCTATCTTTTATTAGGTTTTTACTATCGAGTTGTATCTTTATCTATTTACATAGAAGCATAAAAGTGGATACAAACATTTGTTGTAAATTCAACTTCACGTAAAAGTTTACAACTTGAAGGTTGCTTGCTAGTGAGAGTATGATTAGTGAGATAGGTATTAGAGCGTAGTTCCTTGGTTATAGGTCTGTAACTTGAATTTACAGTTGGCTCAGTTGTAGTAAAGTTGTTGGGGAAATCCTACAAGTCTGTAGGTCGCGGTTTTTATCACCTTTTGAGCCGGGTGGTTTCCACATAAATACCATGTGTTCTCTACTTCCTTGTAGTTTTATTCCGTAAAGACGATAGCATAGAACATGTATATTACTGTGTTCCCTCCTATAAGTGAGAATCAGATTCGCATAGGGTCGTGCAACCTAATAAGTTGTATCAGAGCAGGTTCTCCTCAAAGGGTTAACACCTTGGAGAAGATCATGAAGAATGCTGCATCTCCTACAGGACATTCAGAAGGTCAATCCTCTAGAAGGCCACCATTATTCAATGGATAATTCTATCAAATGGAGGAAGGCATGAATGGAAGATCACTTGCAAGCAGAAGATTATTAATTATGGGATAAGGAGATCGAGGGAGCTAAGTATCCAATGAAGAAGAAAAAAGATGGGACAAAAGTGAGAAAAGAAAAGGTTGTGTACATAGAAAGTGATTACCGAATTCTTGAGAATAATGCTAAGTGTTACATTCTGTATTTTGTACCCTCGGGTAAGTCAAGGCAAGTGACACAAGTTGATGGTAAGCCACGCTTTGGCCTAGTTTAAGACACAAGTTGCTTATGGAAAATTTTAAAGTGGGAATATTAAGAAAGGCCAGGGGTAAAAAGGGAATGTCGCAAAATGACTCATGGAAATATGGAGAAAGGCTAGGGGCAAATTTGGAACTAAGGGAAATGATTTTCATGAATTATAGGAAATTCCCTAGAAATTTCAAGAAAAGGGGCCACTTGGCCGTGGACCCCACTCACAAGACTTGGCCAAATGAATTCAAGCCAAGCATAGGGGCAATATGTCTAATTCTCATTAGAGGGGACCAAGTAGATATATAAGGGAAAGATGACTTATTCATCTTATTCCTCTAGACATTTCAAGAGATAAGAAAGCAAGAAAGAGAGAAAAAAAAAGATATGGCCATTCGGCCTTGAAGGAAACCGAGAGAAAAAAAAAAGAAAAAAAAAAGAGAGGGAGTTTCCAACTTGTTTTTCATAGCCAAACCATTCCTTGAAGGGCTCTTAACATAGTAAGGTGTATTTGGAGCAAGAAAAACACAAGTCTTGGCAAGTCTTCAATTGCAAGCCAAGTGAAGAAGTAAGGAAAAAAGGTAAGGTTTAATCCTTTTCTTATGTGCTATGGATGGTTGAGTATGTTGTGTGCATGAATATGGATGAAATTTATGTGATGGAAGTGTATGTGTGTGTAGCCGTGACCTACAAGGACAATCCGTGTGTGTATGTGTTGTGTGTGTTATGTTGTGTTGTGTTGTGTGTTGGTTGTTGTAATGTATGGAAAATATGGAAATCCATGAAAAAAACATGCATATGGGTGTGTTGGCCGAATGGTAGGTAGTGGTAGGGTGTGGTGAATCGATTTTATTTAGAATGGCAATTGTTGTTATGGTAGGTTCTATGATGTAAGAATAAGGATTTAATGATTTGGAGGAGTGAAAGTTGGGTTGTTGTGATTGAATTGGAAAGAAGGAAATATGTTGTTGTTGTTTCATAAAAATTAGAAGGTTTTGGGTAAGTAGTATGTTGATGGAGTTGTTGGAATATCATGTGAATTCAATTGTATTGAATTATATTGAATTGTATGGAATTATATTGAATTGCATTTAATAGAATTGAATAGAGTTGAAATGAATATAAGTGGCTTGTTGGTATTGTTGGTTGATGATTTGGCCGAGTTCTATTCTCGGATTTGTTGAGTAATAATATGGCCGAGTCGAATTCTCGGGGATGTTATACGTATAGGGGAGATGCTGCCCAAATTTTGTTTATGGACAAGTATTGGTTAAGATTGACATCTTAAAGCCTTACAAATTAACATTTGGTAATTGTGACCAAATTGTAGATTTTGGCGAACTTGAAGCTTGAGTTTGGAGGCGTGAGCAAAGCGGAAAAGGTATGTAAAGGCCACCTCTCCTTCTCTTGGCATGTCCTAGTTGTTATAGGTCGAAATCCGACCCTCGGGAAAAGTCCTACTCCTCGGAAACGACACTTGAATTTATTCCTTTTTCATTCAGTAGAATTGAATCCATAATTTACGCTTTAAGGCAAAGTAATGTTCAAACGTCCGTAACCGTTGAAAATGAAATCGGAATGCCTTGAAATCTTCGTGGATGACCAATGGGACATGATAACCAAGTTTTTTTTTATGTCGTTACCCGAGTCTCGATGTACGTGCGTATTGGTTACCATTACTTCTTTCATAGAAACTTTATAATCTTATTTTATGTTTTCTCGTGGTGTTGCTATTCATTGAGGGTCTCGCCTTATAATGATTGTCCCTTCAAGGTGAGACGAAGCGACCGTGGTTATTCCATAAGGCAATCGGGGGCTACCGACCTTACGTCACTCCGATAGACACATGACTTTCTTTGGGTTCTCATGCATGCTGCTTATATGATATGTATATGACATGTATATGATATGTATATGAAAATGGGGAAATGTGGGAAAGGGACACATGTTGCGCTATAGACGCATTGCCACCTGGTCAGCTGGCGTAATTCCATCCCGGACGCGGGATGCCCGGACGCGGGACATATGGGCGAGCCGACGTATTTCGGCGCTATGACATGTTCTATTTTCATATGTATATGACAAGAAATGTTTTGAAAAAAATATATAATAAGCAAGCATGACATCCGCTTGAGATGCACTTACAGGTACAGGTTATCCTCTTATCCCGTTGTGTGATCTATGGTCCCATATGTTGTTGCTCATATGTTACAAGCTTCATTGTATTATTTTCCGTGGCTTACATACTGTATTTTACACGGATATGCTCGTACGACCCCTTTTCTTCGGTGGCTACGTCTCATGCCACGCTTAGTAGACGTATAATAAGGGGTTGACGGGTTCGACCCTCTAGGAGCTCTTTTTCGTGCCAGTACATTTTATGGGTTGAGGGGCGCTCCGGCTATTTTGTTCCGGAGCTTCTGCTTTGGGTACTACTTTTGTGTATATATATTTGAATACAGTAAAGTCAGCCACTTGTAATTACATGTATTTTGTTTAGAGGCTCGTAGACAGATATGTACAGTCAGATGTTTCATAGCCTAGTTGTCCTTATCGCCGTGTAATATGTCAGTACAGTTGGTTACTACTCGTTTATATGTATGCTATTAACGATAATATTAAGAGAAAAAAATGCTAGTGTTCATACGGCCCACTTAGTAATAAGAATAAGACGTATAATAAGGGGTGCTCGGTACGAGTATCGGGTACCCGTTGCGGCCCCTAGCTGGGTCGTGACACTAAGGCCAAGAACGCTCTAATTTGTGGACCTCGTCCTAATGAATATAATAGAATTTGTAGATCAAAAACAACCAAGCAGATCTGGGATGCACTAAAGACTGCTCATGAAGGAACCAACAAAGTAAGAAAGTTTAGGAAGGCAATGTTCTCTATTTATTTTTGAAAACATCGGATGAAGCCGAGAAAGAAAAACACTGAGATGTTCACTGGATACATTTCCATTGTGAAGGAACTGACCTCACTTGGAAAATTTATCTCCACTGAGGACTCAGTAGACAAAATTTTAAGAACCCTGCCAAGAGAATTCCAAATGAACATTACAGCAATCAAGGAGGCAAAAGACATAGAGAAGATGTCTTTAGATGAGATAGTAGGAAATCTAAAGACCTACGAGATGGATATAGAGAATGCAAGAACTGAAGATTCAAGTTCAAGAAGGACTTTCGCACTTAAAACCACTGATATAGAAGCTGAAGAGGATATAACCCTGATCACAAGAAATTTTAGAAAATTTCTTAGAAGGGAAAATCAGTTAGGAAAAAACTCTGAAAAAGGAAGGAGTTTTGAAAGGGGACAAGCTAGTGGATGCCTTAAGTGTGATAAAACTGATCACACAATCAAAGATAGAGGGCAATATGTCTAATTCCACCATAGGAAATAAAGAATATGGATTTGGATAAGAAGAAGATGGAGAGAAAAAAAAAAGATATGGGTGTGTTGGCCATTCGATTTTTATTTAGAATGGCAATTGTTGTTAAAATGAGAAAGAAAAAAAAGAGAGGAAGCTAACAAGAGCAAGGAGTCAACTAAGGCTATGGTAGCATGCTATGGATGGTTGAGATGTTGTGTCTGAATATGGATGAAATTTATGTGATGGAAGTGTGTGTGAAAATGACTCGGATCGTGTGTGTAAGATGAGGCCGATCATGCATATGCTCATGGTGATGATATTGGCAATTGTTGTTATGGTAGGTTCTATGATGTAAGAATAAGGATTTAAATTTCACACATGGAGGAAGACATCAAGGTAAATACATATAGGCTCAAGAACAAAGTAGATGTGATGTTAGATGATGAATTGAATTCCTCCATAGAAAATTCAATTGATGAGACGAGAAAAGTAGAAATAAGTCACTTGGTGATCTTACAAGCTTAAAGGATCAATTATTGAACAGTGAGGTTAGCGGAGGCAAAGCTGAGAAAGAGAATCAACTACTTGATCTGGAAAGAGAAAATTGATGGACACAAGCTTCTCAATTGCTCTCAAATCTCATGACTCAAACACAACAGATTACTACAAGATTGGGTTTTCATAGGATGTGGGAAAGGGACACATGTTGCGCGAGCCCGAGGTTTCGTAGAAAGCACTATGCACCTTGTGTGAAAAAAAAAAAAATATATATAATAATCCTCTTGCAAGATGTGGCATTGCAAGTTTGATGTTGTTGCTCAATGAATATTGAGCCTTGAGCTCAAGCTCGTCTCGAAGATTATGAAGAACAATGCCACAAGCATCTTTTGTGTATATATATTTGACGATGAAGTCAATAACTTGTATTACAATTTTTGTTTATTGATATGTAATAGTATCACATGGGTATTGCACTCGTTTATATGACGTAAAAAAAAAAACTAAGGAAGAACTAATCCATCCCAAGGATGAAGGAAAGGGACCCAAGCGTGCATGTGTGCCCAAAACCAACCCCTATTTATTTTGCAAAACATCGGATGGAGAAAGAAAAACACTGAGAGCAATACATTTCATTAATGGAAAATTTATATGAATAGTGCTTGCTCAATATATAAAGGAGGAAAACATGAAGATAATATAAGATAATGGAAAATCTAAAGACCTCAATCTCAAGATGCAAGGAAGATTCAAGTTCAAGAAGGACTGCTTAAAAAAGATATAGAAGGTTATCAAAAGGAGAATGGCAATGAGAGGTTTTGAAGGGGGAACGTGGATGCATGAAAACTGTCACACTCCCCGTCTAGGAACCCGAAAAATGAGAAAGAGGGCTAACAAGAGAACACAAGGATAGCGACCGGAAAATGAAGAAAAGGACATCATGGCTGATGAATCCAGAATCACCGTGGAGGAAGACATCAAGGTAAATACATATACTCGAGAACAAAGTAGATGTGAGTATGTAAGGCATAAGCAATAATGACATATCAATAAAATAAGGTGGCATCAAGTGAAGAACAACTTGATCTGAAAGAGAAAATTGATGGACACAAGCTTCCGCTCTCCAAATCTATGACTCGATCGTCTCTTAAGAAGGAAATAATGCATGCTAACTTACTGAAGAACCTGAAGATTATAAACATCACGAGATGATGAGTGTATTAAATATTGGTATAGCATATACATATATAAGTTGCTCGACCATATAGGTGCGCTCAATATATAAAGAGTGATAATCATTAGCACACGTCCGGGCCTCCCGCGTCCGTCTACCTGTGGGCATAACCATCTCATGCCGACATATCTCACTAGTGGTGTCTCGAAATATGCCATCTAGACATGGTGTGTATACGCTCGCCCGCTTGTGTGATAATCATTAATGTAACCATGGCTGGTGGTGTACCTATGCCATCTAGACATGGTGTATACCATACAGCACGGTGTAATATCATCATCATATACTTATCATGAATCATGCATAAAAACTCAAAAATAGACTATAACTCTATCGGGGTGACGTAAGGTTGTGAACCCTCGATTCCATTGTGGAGCATTCATAAGCATTCTGCCTCACCTTGACGGAACTAACATAATAAGGTGAGTGTAACACAATGAACAACATCAAAGAATCATAACTAGGATCATTAGCTTTGTGGGAACATCACATCATAGGCTTTAGGATTCTTTAGACTTAAACTCATCGTCTTCGTTATCATACTCGTAACATATCTCTTTTCTTTATCTCATAAGAAGCTCTTTATAATCATAGACTCATAATTGCCAGGATGTAAGAAAGTCATAGAGAATAGGGAAAGTCATGTCACGGGATTCATGCCTTGGGAAAGAAGGGACTAGCCTTACATACCTTTTTGTTTAGCTACTCTATCGCTTGAACGTTCCCCTCCAATATTCATGTTTCTACCTTCAAGAGAGTTCATACTAATGTTAGATAATCGATAACATAAGGTGTTTGAACTAAAACTCGAGAAAATTGGAAAGCATCTCCTTTGTTTATGCAACTTTCTCCATATCATATATCAACTCCCAATCATCAATGATAACATTCCTAATATAATATCCAACAATATTCATCAACCATACATTACTCAAGTCTCCCAATTCTATTTCACATCATCCATAACCATGGTCATAATACAACATTACTTTCATCCTCACATAATGTTTCTCCCATGTCCTTAATATAATTTATTATGCAATTATAATCACAACATTTCAAGAATCATGCTTTATATTAAGCTATTACTCAACAATGTCATTACTCTCATGTTTGTAACCTATTTTCTATTTCCTTCTATAATCCAAGTCTTTCAACTTCTCCATGGTCCAAATAACATGAAATGATCATAAAACTTACCTTTTATTGAGTAGGAATGGGTTTTGGATAGCAATACTCCACTTGAAGAAAAACCCTAGCTTCAATCCAAGAGATTTCTTGACTTCAATCAACCCTCCATAGCTTCCTTACACTTGATTTCCTTGGTTTGATGAAGTTGATTCTTGATTTGCCTTGATTTTATGTTGATGAAGTGTGTAGAACCCTCTAGAAGTGTTGAGAGAGATGGAGAAGTGGAAAGAATGAGAAAATAAGAGTGGGAACATGTATTTATACTTGAACTTAACTCAGCCCATCGGGACTTCCACGGACATTTATCTTTCCATGTCTGTACAACATTATACGTCCATATAAGTGACTGTACTTCACCATCAGAGAAGCAACATTTCTGTTGGGGTGTTATACGGACCCTTATATGGACCGTATAAAGTTATACGGACCGTATAAGTGGTCGTACAACTCCATTTTCCTGAAATGTTTTTCGTCGTTTTGTTTGATCTCCAATCCTTATGGAACCTTTTTGACACTTGTTTAACACTTCATTATCAATCTAATGAGCATTATAACTCTTCTTTAAGACATCATCAAGTCAACATTAACTCGATACTTTACACATCCATCTTCAAAATACAACTTGTGCTCATCATTCTTTAAAGAACTTTCTTCTCTTGCTTCAAATGTCTTTAGAAATCTTAATTATATCGTTAAATAACCTTTCTTACTTATAGGAGCATCGTATAATTCCTACATTACATTGGTCTATTAACTATTCAACGACATGAAATTTTTCCGAGGTGTAACATTCTTCGCCCTTTTAAAAACATTCGTCCACGAATGTTAAGTTCTCGGGAATCCTATAAAAATTTTGCCAGAGTTTCCCCTATAATAGGGCACTACCATCCTATCACAACAGCCCACAATAACAATGCCTCATAGGGCCACAACATAATAGAAATAAAGTTTGGCCACACACGGCCAAATGCATAAAAGAGAACAAACATACCTCGTAATCTTAATGTTTCATCTTGGATCTCTTCCGGGGGTGGAAACAAGTGTGGGTACTTAGACTTCATATTTTCTTCCGCTTACCACATCATTTCTTCTCGGTTATTATTTGTTATACCTCGCGTTTTGTACGTTTGGATATTCCGAGCTAATGGCGGAAGGCTAGGGACAAGGCTATTTTGGGACACGAAGACGAGACTTTTAACTACGAATCTATAATAAGGCGTGAGTTTCTTGTAAGCATTATTGGTATGGAATATTAAGGAGAACATTTGGGGCCAAAAGTGAATTAGAGGAAGTTGTAAATTCATGAAAAAAGAAAAAAAAGTGGCCATGTGGCCGGCCACATAAGATGTGGTCCATGGCCACATGGATGCTTAGTATATGAATAGGTGTATGTACAATTCATTACCATGCAAGATTTGTTCATCTTTTATGCTTCAAGGAAATTTCTAGAAAAATCAAGGAAAGTTGGAGAAAAATTGAGAAAAATAAAGGGGTACATGACCGGACATGTGCCCCATATTTATATATATATATAGATGCATGAGATGAAAAAACAAGGCACAACTCATCATTCATTTACTCTAGGAACTTGAAGGGAAAAGAAAAGAAAAGAGAAGGAGGTTCGGCCAAGGGCTGGCCGAACAGGGTGCCTCCCAAGTTTGGTTGAGAAAAATTATTTTCTCCTTGTCTCTCTACTAATTAGAAGGTCCTCGTCGACGTGGAGTAGTCGTTGGAACAAGGCAACCATTCGTTTTAGCTATGGGAAGTCTAGCCGAATGAAAGAGGTGGAAGGAAAAGGTGAGGTTCTATCCTCTTTTGCATGTTTTATGAATGTTTTGGACGTGTTGTGATATGTAGAAATGAAGGAAACCATGAAACTATATTTGTTGAAGTTGTAGCCGTGTGTGTATGGTTGTGTGGGAATAAAGAACTAATTGTGTTCAACATGTTTGTGCATTGTTGTAATGCGTAGAAAATGAATGAAACTCACGAAATCGTATGTGTGGAGGTTGGACGTGTATGGGCTGGTTTGGGGCTGCCATGTTAAACTAATTTTATGTAATATTTGGTTGTTGTTTGTTGTGGATTAGGTGATGAAAACGAAGGTTTAATAACTCAAGTTGAAGTTGTAGTTGTTTGTGGGCTGATTTGCAAGATAATGTGAATTCAATATAGCTTCTTGTATTGATGAAAATGATGTTGCTAACATATAGGATTGTTGATATAGTTTATGAGTGGGAAGGAAAGAAATGTGTTGTTATTATTCTTATTGAATTGGAAGGTGTTGGGCGAAGTAGTATGTTGATTGAATCGTTTTGAAAGTCATATGAATTGAATTGAATCGAATTGAATATGAATAAAATGTTGTTAGTAAGATTGTTGGCATTGTTGTTGATATTGTGGCCGAGTTCCATTCTCGGGTTGTTGTTGTTGAATTGGGCCGAGTTAGAATCTCGGGGATGGCGCATTTACAGGGGGAAATGCGCCAAAATTTTGGTAGACAAGTGTTACTTTGAGAATTTACTTTTAGATGCTCAAGTTAACATTTGGTAAATGTGACCAATTTGTAGATTCTGGTGGATTTGGAACTTGAATTTGGAGTCGCGCATGAGGCGGAAAAGGTATGTAAGACTTCACTTTACTTCTTTGGCATGTCTTAGACGTCATAGGCTTGAATACGTGCCTCGGGGACAATTTCTTTCCTAGAAATCCGAGATTGAAATTAGTTACTATTCATTCAGTAGAATTGAAGTAGATGTTCACGAAAAGTTAAAAGAAATTTCTAAACACCTAGAACTTGCAGGAATAGGATCCGGCTACCCTAAAATTCTCATAAGTAATGTCATGAGATGTATTATACATAAATGGTATACGCCACCTCATTTGATTCGAGGTGGGCCCACTACTCCTGAGTTTCCTTCCATAGTCCCACTTGGTTTATTTTCGTACTATGATTACGATTTCATAAACGTTATTTTTTTAGCTTTCTTATCTCCAAAAGTACGATGTTCGAGATAAACCTTGACGGCATGATTCCTCTTTCCTAAAGTTTCCATGAATGTTTTCCAAAAGAGTGCTTACCTTCAAAGGTTAAAGTTTCCCGATTTCAAAAGTTTTCCTATAACGTGAAAACGGGAATATTTTATAAGACAGAAGTAAGGGAATGTTTCCACCATGTCTCTTGTCCTCAAAAGTTATATGTGATGATAATACACCGATATGTTCTTACTACGAAGGCGGGCGGTTCGAAGTATGAAAAAGAACGAAGTGTTTTCTATGAAGCGCATAATAATATGATTTTGGTTTTAAATTCTAAAACTCATGATTTTAGTGCCACGACGAGATTATGAGTCTATTTTCATAATTCCATCGAATGGTTCATTGTTGTAAGTCTCACCTCATGAATTGTTCCTTCGAGGTGAGACCTATCGATGATGATTACTTCATAACCCAAATCGGAGGTTCCCGACCTTATGTCACTCCGATGGAGTTATAGCTTTTCTTTGGTCTCTCATGCATGCTTTATAATTGATCATATTTTTAGATATGACACCGTGCCTACATGGCCGGCAGACATCATGTATGCGTCAACAGGTGGCCGGGCGTACACACCACCGACGTGGGATCATCCCCGGACGCGGGAGGCCGGACGCGGGCTTATACACCGTTATATATGGACGGCGTTACACACCGATCCTACGTGGTCGGGCAGTTTACTTGTATGTTTTTCGAAAGAAATGTTTTTAAAGAAATGTTTTTCAAAAAAAGAAAGTTAGGCATGCATGGCATCCGCCTATGAGGCTTCGGACGTACGATGATATGTCTCTTATCTCGTGATTGTGCTCACATATTGTTATTCTGTTATTATCCATATTTACATTCTTGATTATGTTGTTATTCCTGCCTTACATGCTCAGTACATTGCTCGTACTGACCCCTTCTTCACCGGGGGTCGCGTTTCGCGCGCGGGTGCACCAATACCGAGTCGAAGCTAGTATAGAAGATGTCCGGCGGAGTTGGTAGGCTCCACTTGTCCAGAGTGCTGCCGCATATGTGCCATGAATATGTTCGAAGTTAGAGACTTTGCGTACGCAGTCGTGGGTATTGGGTTGTCGAATGTAGTGGCTCCAACCGATTGATATGTTATTATGTTTCACGTCACGAGTCTTATGTGATGTTAGATTTTACCTACGAAAAATTTTTATGTGTTCATTTCTAACTGGTTCATAAGTTCATATGTGTAATAAAAGTCAGCGGGTTCGCTCGGCTCCGAATATGGGGTCGGGTGCCCATCACACCCTAGTAAAGTCGGGGTGTGACAAAGTGGTATCAGAGCCAGGTCGGTCCAAGGGTTGTCTGCAAAGTCGTGTCCGGCAGAGTCCTGTTTATGGGTGTGAAGCCGGCCACATTTATAAACAGGAGGCTGCGGGGCATTTAGGAATTGTTGACCTTTCTTCTGTTCTATGATCGTGCGATAGAGCCAAGTTATAGGAAATAAGATTCTGTATATTAACTTTTGATTTCGGCAGGGAAACAATGTCGATCGAAGAAAATGACTGACGATACGGAAGGTTACAAGGCACGCAGGTAAGCGAAGGTATGAAATACATATGCCAAGTAGGGTATTGATATACGATTGAAATGCAAAGTTGAAAATTGGAAAGGAAAGTAAGCAAGAAAGTGCAACACGTGTAGTCGTGACGAGCATATGAGGTAAATCTAGTGTTTTTCGGACTTTTATGAATACCGAGAGCCCTGTATGGCTATGATACGATGCGATGTGATACGATGTATGTATATATGGTGATGGCCCCGTTGAGGCATCGTTGGTATTCCTGCGTGCAGGTTTTGGAATAGTAAGAAATACAGAGGAAACTCTGCCGAAATTTCTCTGGAAATAATACGAGAATGATATATGAGCTGGAAGATATTTCGAAAAAGTCATACTAATAGTAGCGATGAAAGTTGACTAAGCTGTAAAGTACGGATGCCCTCTAGGAATAAGTTAACTGTGGAATGAGCAGTGACATAGGAAATAAGACGTCGGTGGAAATACGGTAGTAAGAAATTTGGAAGGACTTGTGCTACTAGCTGATGATTTAGAAAGAATCGGTAAGTTTGGATAAGGTGACATGACTAAGACAAGGGTGTGAAGGAAAAGAATTGTGACGAATAGGAATGTATCGATCGATATCGGAAAAAGGTGCTGTGGGGACGCTTTAAAATCTGGTAAGGCTCCGACGTGCTCTAGGGTATGTAATGAAGGTTGTGCGGTGAGGTGGACGCGATCATACCGGCATTAACGCACCCGATTTTATTAAAGTCTCAAGGTTAAGCGTGCCGAAGTGAGAGAAATTTCAGGATGGGTGACCCCCTGGGAAGTTTTCCAAAAATCCTACAAATTTAGACGTAGGGAGTGAATAAGAGATTGGAGTAGTCTAAGAAAGGTTGGAGTATGCGGAGCGGCCAGAAACCTTAAAAGGACACGTAGGATGGTATGAATCAGGTCGGTGAGGAGAAGGAGCTAATGGAGAGAAAGGAATTAAAAGGAAGCGAGACAACAGTGTAGTAATAGGTTATGACGTATAACTGAGAGTACGAGTACCAGAAGCGACAGGACGGTGAAAGGCTAAGTTACAGAAAGACAAGAAACGAAGTAGAGCGAATGCTAGAGAATGACTGGTATGACACGGATAAGATGTGAACGAATAGAATACGTTCTGAAAATGAGAATAGGACTATATAAGAGTAGTGCGATCTGAACGACACAGAGGTAGCATAAGATTTCCCGTGTGCAGAAAAGGGGACAGGCATGAATGGATAATGGTATAGGTACACCCCAAAAGGGGGGAAGCAGGTGAGGGAAATGCAAGGATGGGATAGAAACAGTTGATACGGTAGTATGTGTGATATGGATGCTTGGGCTACAAATGAAACCCCCCTTCATGGAAACAAGTTAGTAAGATCGGAAAACCAGCAACAAGCGGATCGGAGTCAGAACGGTATTTAAGGCAGTGTGAGAAGTTTCGCACAGACTTTAAACGACATGACGCCAGGAAGTGGACGTGTGGTAAGGAAAAGAGTATGACAAGAGAATGCTGAATAGCTTAAGAAATAGTATGAGGGATGGCAATAGCTGTAAAAAGGGAGCTCCCCCAAGGTGCTTATACGACCCTGTGAGACTAGTTAAACATTCGAGGACGAATGTTCTAAAGGGGGGAAGGATGTTATACCTCGCGTTTTGTACGTTTGGATATTCCGAGCTAATGGCGGAAGGCTAGGGACAAGGCTATTTTGGGACACGAAGACGAGACTTTTAACTACGAATCTATAATAAGGCGTGAGTTGCTTGTAAGAATTATTGGTATGGAATATTAAGGAGAACATTTGGGGCCAAAAGTGAATTAGAGGAAGTTGTAAATTCATGAAAAAAGAAAAAAAAGTGGCCATGTGGCCGGCCACATAAGATGTGGGCCATGGCCACATGGATGCTTAGTATATGAATAGGTGTATGTACAATTCATTACCATGCAAGATTTGTTCATCTTTTATGCTTCAAGGAAATTTCTAGAAAAATCAAGGAAAGTTGGAGAAAAATTGAGAAAAATAAAGGGGCACATGACCGGCCATTATATATATATTATATATATATATATATATATATATATATATATATATATATATATATATATATATATATATATATATATAGATGAAAAAACAAGGCACAACTCATCATTCATTTACTCTAGGAACTTGAAGGGAAAAGAAAAGAAAGAGAGAGGGAGGTTCGGCCAAGGGCTAGCCGAACAGGTGCCTCCCAAGTTTGGTTGAGAAAATTATTTTCTCCTTGTCTCTCTACTAATTAGAAGGTCCTCGTCGACGTGGAGTAGTCGTTGGAACAAGGCAACCGTTCGTTTTAGCTATGGGAAGTCCTAGCCGAATGAAAGAGGTGGAAGGAAAAGGTGAGGTTCTATCCTCTTTTGCATGTTTTATGAATGTTTTGGACGTGTTGTGATATGTAGAAATGAAGGAAACCATGAAACTATATTTGTTGAAGTTGTAGCCGTGTGTGTATGGTTGTGTGGGAATAAAGAACTAATTGTGTTCAACATGTTTGTGCATTGTTGTAATGCGTAGAAAATGAATGAAACTCATGAAATTGTATGTGTGGAGGTTGGCCGTGTATGGGATGGTTTGGGGCTGCCATGTTAAACTAATTTTATGTAATATTTGGTTGTTGTTTATTGTGGATTAGGTGATGAAAACGAAGGTTTAATAACTCAAGTTGAAGTTGTAGTTGTTTGTGGGCTGATTTGCAAGATAATGTGAATTCAATATAGCTTCTTGTATTGATGAAAATGATGTTGCTAACATATAGGATTGTTGATATAGTTTATGAGTGGGAAGGAAAGAAATGTGTTGTTATTATTCTTATTGAATTGGAAGGTGTTGGGCGAAGTAGTATGTTGATTGAATCGTTTTGAAAGTCATATGAATTGAATTGAATCGAATTGAATATGAATGGAATGTTGTTAGTAAGATTGTTGGCATTGTTGTTGATATTGTGGCCGAGTTCCATTCTCGGGTTGTTGTTGTTGAATTGGGCCGAGTTAGAATCTCGGGGATGGCGCATTTACGTGGGAAATCTTTCGAAATTTTGGTAGACAAGTGTTACTTTGAGAATTTACTTTTAGATGCTCAAGTTAACATTTGGTAAATGTGACCAATTTGTAGATTCGGTGGATTTGGAACTTGAATTTGGAGTCGCGCATGAGGCGGAAAAGGTATGTAAGACTTCACTTTCTTCTTTGGCATGTCTTAGACGTCATAGGCTTGAATACGTGCCTCGGGAAAATTCATTTCCTAGAAATCCGAGATTGAAATTAGTTACTATTCATTCAGTAGAATTGAAGTAGATGTTCACGAAAAGTTGAAAGAAATTTCTAAACACCTAGAACTTGCAGGAATAGGATCCGGCTACCCTAAAATTCTCATAAGTAATGTCATGAGATGTATTATACGTAAATGGTATACGCCACCTCATTTGATTCGAGGTGGGCCCACTACTCCTGAGTTTCCTTCCATAGTCCCACTTGGTTTATTTTCGTACTATGATTACGATTTCATAAACGTTATTTTTTTAGCTTTCTTATCTCCAAAAGTACGATGTTCGAGATCCTACCCCAAGGCATGATTCCTCTTTCCTAAAAGTTTACATGAATGTTTTCCAAAATAGTGCATTTTACCTTCAAAGGTTAAAGTTTCCCGATTTCAAAAGTTTTCCTATAACGTGAAAACGGGAATATTTTATAAGATGAGTAAGGGAATGTTTCCACCATGTCTCTTGTCCTCAAAAATTATAGTGTGATGATAATACACCGCGCTCGTTAGGTTCTTTACCGCACGAATTGAATATGAAAAAGAACAAAGTGTTTTCTATGAAGGATAATAATATGATTTTGATTTTAAATTCTAAAACTCATGATTTTAGTGCCACGACGAGATTATCGAGTCTATTTTCATAATTCCATCGAATGGTTCATTGTTGTAAGTCTCACCTCATGAATTGTTCCTTCGAGGTGAGACCTATCGATGATGATTACTTCATAACCCAAATCGGAGGTTCCCGACCTTATGTCACTCCGATGGAGTTATAGCTTTTCTTTGGGCTCTCATGCATGCTTTATAATTGATCATATTTTTAGATATGACACCGTGCCTACATGGGGCAAAGATCACACCGTGCAACGGGTGGGATGTACACACACGTCCAACCCCGGACGCGGAGGCCCGGATGCGGGCTTATATACCGTTCCTATATGGACGGCGTACACACCGACTACGTGGTCGGGGCTTAAATGTTTTTCGAAAGAAATGTTTTTAAAGAAATGTTTTTCAAAAAAAGAAAGTTAGGCATGCATGGCATCCGCCTATGAGGCATTCAGACGTACAGGTTACTCTCTTATCTCGTGACAGGCTCTGTATTGTTATTCTGTTATTATCCATATTTACATTCTTGATTATGTTGTTATTCCTGCCTTACATGCTCGCACATTGCTCGTGCCGACCCCTCTTCACGGGGGCCGCGTTTCATGCCGCGCGGGTGCACCAAATTCGAGCCGAAGCTAGTATAGAAGATGTCCGGCGGGAGTTGGTAGGCTCCACTTGTCCGGGGAGTGCCGCCGATGATATGCGCGATGATATGTTCGGTTAGAGACTTTGCGATAGAGTCGTGGGTATTGGGTTGTCGATCGTAGCGGCTCCAAAGCAGCTCGATATGTTATTATGTTTCACGTCACGAGTCTTATGTGATGTTAGATTTTACCTACGAAAAATTTTTATGTGTTCATTTCTAACTGGTTCATAAGTTTATATGTGTAATAAAAGTCATCGGGTTCGCTCGGCTCCGAATATGGGGTCGGGTGCCCATCACACCCTAGTAAAGTCGAGGTGTGACATTATTTCTTCATAAGACGTTGACTGAAGCTACTTCTTTGTTTCTGAGCCTCCGTACTTGCCTGTCTAGTATAGCAATAGGTACCTCTTTATAGGTCAAATTTTCTGTCACTTGAACATCATCTACCGGAATGATCCTAGTAGGATCTCCAATACATTTTCGGAGCATTGAGACATGGAAAACGGGATGGACTGATTCCAGTTCTGAAGGTAAGTCTAGTTTATATGCCACTTGGCCTATCTTGCGGATAATCCTGTAGGGTCCAATGTATCGAGGACTCAACTTACCTTTCTTACCAAATCTCATCACGCCTTTCATCGGTGATATCTTTAAGAATACCCAATCATCAATTTGAAATTATAAGTCTCGCTGACGGTTGTCCACATAAGATTTCTGGCGACTTTGGGCTGTCATTAATCGATCTCGAATAAGCTTAATATTTTCCACTGCTTGTTGAATCAGTTCTGGACCTATTAATTGTATCTCCCCGACTTTAAACCATCCAATTGGCGATCTACACTTTCTTCCATATAGAGCTTCATACGGGGCTATTTGAATACTGGCATGGTAGCTATTGTTGGATGCAAACTCAATAAGAGGTAAGTGGTCGTCCCAGCTACCACCAAAATCTAACACGCATGCTCGTAACATATCCCCCAAGGTCTGAACAGTGCATTTGGCTTGCCCACCAGTATGTGGATGAAATGTTATACTAAGCTTTACCTGAGTGCCCAAGCCTTCTTGGAAAGACTTCTAAAATTGAGCTGTAAATTGGGCTCCTCGATCTGTGATAATAGACATCCGGATGCCATGAAGTCGTACAATCTCTTTGAGATACAACTTTGCATAATCTTCTGCTGAATATGTAGTTCTGACAGGAAGAAAATGAGCTGATTTCGTGTGCCTCTCCACGATCACCTCTATGGAATCATACTTACTTCGGGAACGAGGTAACCCTATAATTAAATCCATGTTGATCACTTCCCATTTCCAGTCTGGAATCTCCATTGCTAGCAATAATCCTCCTGGCTTTTGATGTTCAATTTTCACTTGTTGGTAATTTGGACATTGAGCTACAAATTCTGCGATATCCTTCTTCATTCCATCTCACTAATATGTTAGCTTAAGATCACGATACATCTTTGTCGCTCCTGGATGAATGGAATACTGAGAATAATGAGCTTCTTCTTGAATCCGGCGATGTAGCTCTGCAACATTCGGAACACACAACCTGTCTCGGTGTCTCAGAACTCCATCTATAGAAATTTCAAATGGCGACTTCTCTTTCTCATAAACTGTATCTCGATAGTGACTTAACTGAGGATCTTCATATTGACGCTCTTTCACCCCCATATCTAAGGATGAAATAGTTGAAATATTAATATCAATTCCTGCACTGCCTGAGTCAATTAGGTGAACCACAAGCTTAGCTAGTTAGTGGAGCTCATAGGTTAATTCTTTCTTCTCCGAAGGAACTTCACATAAACTACCCATTGATTTGCGGCTAAGTGCATCCGCTACTACATTTGCCTTTCTGGGGTAGTATAAAATACTCACATCATAATCTTTCAGTAATGATAGCCACTGTCTCTGCCGAAGATTCAACTCTTTCTATTTGAAAATATATTGGAGACTTTTGTGATCTGTATAAATATCGACATGAACACCATACAAGTAATGTCTCCATATCTTTAGTGCGTGGATAACCGCGACCAATTCAAGATCATGAGTCGGATAATTTCTTTCATGTTTCTGCAACTGCCTTGAAGCATAGGCAATGACTTTACCGTGCTGCATCAACACACATCCTAACCCATTGCCAGAGGCATCACAATACACAACATAACCATCTGGACCTTCTGGGAGTGTCGAAACTGGGGTTGAAGTTAATCTATCCTTCAATTCCTGAAAACTGCGTTCACAAACATCAGTCCATTGAAATTTTGTAGATTTCTGAGTTATTTTCGACAATGGTGCTGAAATAAAGGAAAACCCTCCCACAAATCCTCTATAATAACCTGCCAATCCCAGAAAACTACGGACTTCCGTAGGCGTTGTAGGCCTCGGCCAAGCATTCACAACTTCAATTTTCTGAGTATCAACTCGAATGCCATTAGCTGAAATAATATGGCCTAGAAATGTCACAGAATTCAGCCAAAACTAATATTTTGAAAATTTGGCATACAATTCACGAGTACGAAGAATCCCAAGGACAATGCGTAAATGGTCTGCATGCTCGGATTCTGTCCGAGAGCATACAAGAATATCATCAATAAACATGATCACGAACAGATCTAAGAGTGGCCTGAATACATTATTCATCAAATTCATAAACACGGCCAGATCATTTGTCAACCCAAATGACATTACCCAAAAATTATAATGGCCATATCTTGTTCTGAAAGTTATTTTTGGAATATCTTCTTCTCTGACAATGACTTAATGATTACCTGACCTTAGATCGATTTTAGAAAACCACTTGGCACCCTGCAATTGGTCAAACAAATCATCGATTCTCGGGAGAGGATACTTATTCTTAATCGTAACCTTATTCAGCTGCTTATAATTAATGCACATCCGTAGGGAACCATCTTTCTTTCTCACAAATAGAATGGGTTCTCCCCACGGTGATGAACTGGGCCTAATAAATCCTTTCTCGAGCAAATCCTTCAGTTGTGCCTTTAGCTCTTTCAATTCTGCAGGAGCCATTCTATGGAGGAATAGAAATAGGCTTGGCGTCTGGCAATACATCAATAGTAAAATCAATCTCTCTTTCCAAAGGAAGATCGGGAAGCTCATCTGGAAACACATCTGGAAATTCATTCACTACCAGGACAGATTGAAAAGTCGGCGGCTTTGCTTCAGTATCATGAACTCAAACTAGGTGATAAATATAGCCTTTAGCTATCATCTTCCTTTCTTTAAGGTAGGAAATAAACCTACCTCTGGGAGACGCTGTATTACCTTTCTATTCAAGCACGGGTTCTCCCGAAAACTAGAATCAAACAACTTTCATTCGACAATCAACATTAGCATAACATGAAGCCAACCAATCTATACCCACAATCATATCAAAATCTAACATTTTCAGCTCAATTAAATCGACTTTAGTCTGACGATCACATACTGCAATTATACAATTCTTGTATACTTGTCTAGCTATCACGGGATCACCAACCGGAGTAGATGCCTCAAAGGATTTAATTGGCTCGGGTCTCACCCTAATACGACCAGCAATATAAGGAGTAATGCAAGATAACGTAGAACCCGGATCTATCAACACATAAACATCATTAGAGAATATAGTCAATATACCTGTAACCACATCCGGCAGACTCAAGATCCCGACGGGCCGAGAGCATAAATACGGGCTGAGTACTACCTGAGCTAGATGCTCCCCCTCTGCCTCTACCTCGTCCTACTAGAATCTGGGGAGTCTGCCCTATCGGGCGTACAGAAGAAGAACCAGCTGCTGATCCTGTGGGCTGAACCCCAACTCTACCACTCATCGATGGATAATCTCGCATCATATGCCCAACTTGGCCATAGGCATAGCAAGCATCTGAACCTCAGCGACACTGACCAGAATGTAACTTACCGCACTGGCTACATCGCGGTACTGGTGGTCTCCTCTGGCTATAATCAACCCCAAACCGAGAACCCGAGACTCTCGAACTCTGACCGTATCCTGAATGAATGGAGCGGCCAAATCTCCTGCCTGAAACTCGAGGAGGTGCACTAGTCGCTGACTGGCCTAAATATCTAAAATGTGTCTGCCTTGATCCCCCTCTATAGTCACTACCTGTACATATAGATCTGGCCCTTTTACTCTGCCCTCTATCAATATCGCGCTCACTCCTTTGCGGATGTTGCTGCTCTTCTATGTTCTGGGCATGGGCCTGAATACGGGAAATATCCATCCCTTCTTTCAACGAAGCTGTCAAGCAATCCTTGAATAAATGTGGCCCTAAGCCTCTCAAAAACCTATGCACTCTATCTCCCGTGTTGGCCACCATAGTTCCGAGCATATCTAGCCAATAAGTTAAAGTGAAGGCTATACTCCGGGCACTCATGTTTCCCTGCTTCAAATTTATGAATTTATTCGCTCTGGCCCGACGAACCTCGGGTGGCAAATAGTGGCAGATGAAGGCATCTACAAATTCGTGCCAGACAGGGGGAGGTGCATTTTTCTTACTTGAAGATACCCAATTATTATTGTTATACCCCGTACTTTGTACGTTGGAATATTCCAAGTCGGTTGCGACAAGTTAAGGATAAGGTTGCAATTTTTTTCGATTTTATTAAAAATACATAAGTTGCATATTCATCTTTTTATTGGTATGGAATGTTAAGGGTAAATTTTGAATAAGGAAAATTTGGGACCAAAAGATAAATTATGGAAAGCTAGACATTTCATGAAAATTTGGGGCCAAAAGTGAAAATTTGGAAACTTATTATTTCATGAAAATGGCCATGTGTATGGTGTGGGCCATAGGGCCATGTGGATGAGTTATATAAGTGGGATAAAATGACTTATTAATCATCTTCATCACATTCATCACCTAGAAAATTCAAGAAACATCAAGAGAAAGAAAAATAAAAAAGAAGGAGAAAAACGGCCAAGAGAGGCTATGGAGTTGATCATGAAAAAAATTATTTTCTCCTTGCTTTTCCACTAAATGGAAGGTCCTCTACAACATGGAGTTGTTGTTGAAGCAAGCAAAGTGTTTGTTCTTGAAGTTCTCATTCCTAGCCAAGTAAGAAGATAAGTGGAAAAAGGTAAGGTTTGATCTTATTTTTCATATGTTATGGGTGGTTTGTGTATGTTGTGGCATGTAGAAATGAATGGAATTCATGGAAATATGGATGCTAAAGTGAGGCCGTGTGTGTATGTGTGTGGTGTGATATGTGTTGTGTAGAAGGAGTGGTTAATTAATTGAATTTAGCATGTTTGTGTGTTATTATAATGTGTAGAAATTGAATGAAACTAATGAGATTATATGTGTTGGTGTTGGGCCGTGATTAGGGGCTGTTTGGTAGGCAAGAAATGAATTAATGTTATCTGGTATTTTGGTTGTCGTCATTATGAATTCGATGATGAAAAATGAAGGTTAATAATCCAAGTTGAAGTTGAAAACCATGTGGGCTGATTTGAAGCTTAATGTGATCTGATTGTAATTTCTTGTATTTATGAAGATGATGTTGTTAAAGTGTGGATTGTTGGAGCAGTTTATGAGTTTTGGAAGAAAGAAATATGTTATTGTTGTTCGTGTTGAGTTGGGAAGGTTTCGGGTTCCATGGTGTATTGTTTGGATGTTGGGTGGATTGTTTGGAGCATTCTTGAATTTTGTTTGAACGATCTCGGATTAGTATTTGAATATGTGAGCGTCGATATTGATTTGAATGTATGTAGTCAAATGGAAAGTAAATGAAATGTCGTCGAATTATGTGGATGAAGGTTGTTAATGTTAGAATGCGTTTGAAATTACTTATTGATATTGTTGGGATGGTTGTTGGTATTATTGTTGATGATATTGGCCGAGTTGAATTCTCGGGGTTGTTGAATTTATAGGTGAAATGCTGCCCAAATTTCCATAGATAAAGTGCTAGTTTGGAATTGGATTACTAAGTGCCTATGGCTAATGTTTGGTGTCTAATGACGATATTGTAGATTTTGAGATGCCGAGACTTGAGTTGGATTAGCTTAGGAAGCAAATGAGGTATGTAAAGCTTACCTTTCCTTAACATGTCTTAGATATGGCTAAGTTATGATATGTTATGCGCTTCGGGGGTAATCCTATTCTTAAAGTCCGAGCATGTTTATGATCATATTTGTTCTTGATATTCGTGTTCTTAATGTGGTCGAATTATGATCCTTATGTCTTTTGTATGGTTAAATTTCTAAGGTCTTCAAAAGAGATTGGTTTTCAAAAGAGATGTGTTTTCAAAAGAGTTTTGTTCCTAAACGATTCCGAAACTACGCCCGTAACTTTCAAGAAAGGGCTCGGATCGCTTTGATATTTTCGCAAATGACTTCATGACGAGTAAGGACTTTAATTTTCATAGGCGGACCCGGATTGGGTTGACGCTCGTCCGTGGGTCCCGCGACCTTTCTATGTTTGGCTCTAATGACCTATTTTTGAAAGAATTTAATATGACCATCTTTCTGACCCCCAGTATGACTACTTATTTATCCGTTGAGTCTGAAATGAGGATTTTTATGCATGTGATTTGGATACGTGATTATGATTTCTGAAGTTCGGTTTGATATGTTCCCGAGTGATATTCGGAAGAAATCCTGATTTGACTATTGTTTCGGTTTTGAACTAACGGTTTGTTTGATTATCCCTATTGAGTTTGTAATAATGATTTGTATGCATATGGCTACTTACGATTCTGCTCGTGCGTTCTGTTGTTACATCCTTCACCGGATCCCGGGGCGGTTATTATCGTGCGCACAATCTGAAGTATGATGTGATTCCGAAGTATGATGTGATATGCGATATTGACCGCTAGACTTTTGACCGCGGTATGTGATATGTGATATTGCCCGCTGGACATTTGACCGCGGGCTGCGACATTGACCGCTGAACTTTTGACCGCGGTATGTCGGGTTTCGGAGACATGAAATCTTCTGGAGTATGATGTGTTATGGCGCCCGAGACAGGAGGGGTGACCATGTTCTGTCCGCCAGGTCCCATTGTGGACCGTATGTGTTATGTGATATGGTATGCGATGATTTGATGATATGATATACGATGATACGATGTGATATATGATTATTATGTTATATATGGATCGGGCCGTACGTTCCTTGGCATTATTATGTTATATATGGATCGGGCCGTACGTTCCTCGGCATTCGGTTAATGTCAGCTCATATGATATATTTGATTTTCTATATATACGAGACAGAAATGTTTTTCAAAAGAAAGCGAAGCATTTTGACATTCTGATTATCCTATTTGTCTTCTGAACCCCTTATGTATGATTTGTATGTCAGATGTAAGTACTTTGGTATTCGGGTTATTATGCTCACTTTCTGTACTCCCGACTTCGGTTATGATTTCGCTTTCGTATTTTCTCGCTTTGCATACTCGCAGACACATTCCGTCGACCCCTTTTCTTCGGGGGCTGCGTTTCATGCCTCGCAGGTACCCACAGATGAGTAGGTGATGTTAGCAGAAGATGTTAGCAGAAGATGTTCCGGCTGGATGGGCGAGCTCCATTTCCTCCGGAGTACTGCCGAGTCAGAATGCTTTTGTATGGTATCTGGGGTTAAGTTAGAGACTTTGCAGATAGTGTCGTGTGTGTGATACGTCAGTTTTGTAAGCGGCTGCGTAAGCTGATGTATTATTATGCATTATGCTGCAGATTTGTTTTGTAATCTGCGATGTAAGCCGATATATCAGTACGCATTATGTTGCTGATTATTCGCTATGACTACGCATTTTATTTGATTTGAAAAAGTCGAAAAGTATGATGTTTTTTTTGAAAATTTTCCTTCTGCATTTTTACACGTTCTGCGTGCCCAGTATGATTATGTGTATTATGAAGTCTGCGGGTTCGTTCGGCCCTAGGTAAGGGTCGGGTGCCCATCACACCCTATCGGATTAAGGGTGTGACAAATTGGTATCAGAGCAGTTCGTTCTAGGGGTTGTCTGCAAAGTCGTGTCAAGTAGAGTCTTGTTTATGGTGTGTTGCGCGCCACATTTATAAACAAGAGGCTACGGGGCATCTAGGGTGGTTACTCTTCTGTCACATCTGAGATCGTGCCATAGAGCCAAGTCATAGAGATGAGACTTACCCCGATTTGTGATTGTCGAAGAATGACACCGATAGAAGAAAGTGATTGATGATGTTGGAAGTCACAAAGTACGCAGGGTAAGTAAAGGTATGAAAGATATATGTTGGCAAAGATATTGGACTTACGATTGAAATACAAGTTGAAGACTAAAGGGGAAAGTAAACAAGAAAGTGTAACAAAGCCGTTTGAGTTGGGCATACGAGGTATGTTTATCATTTGTGTACCGTTGATGATATGGAGAGCCCTGTGTGGCTGTGATATGATATGATATATGTACATATGTTGGCCCTGTGAGGCATTGTTGGTATTTCCTGCGTGCAGGTTTTGAGATAGTAAGAAATATAGAGGAAACTCTGCCGAAATTTTTCCAGAAATAAAAAGAGAATGAGATATGTGTTTGTAATACGACTTGAAAGGTCGTGCCAATAGTAAGAGTGAGATTAAGACAAGAGTACAGAGGGAAGGAATTACGATGTATATGAATGTATTGATAAGACATCTTGTGAGATATTAAGGATAAAGTGGATCGGAAAGAGTAAAGGGTTAAGAAGTGTTATGTTATAGGATTGATTGCGAATAAGGGACAATGTGAGTATAATGAAGGTGTTGTGAAAATAAGTAAAGTCTAGTGAGAAAGTGGCCAAGGTTGTGATGTGATCTATGTAGCTAAAATACAAAGGCAAGTATGAAACGGAAAAACAAGCTATGGAACGAATAAGGAAGGGTTGAGTTAAAGATTAAAAGACGACACGAGATAGTGTGCCTAGAATGTTACAAGTCGAGTAAAAGGGAATTACAAGAAGGAAAAGTTTAAATCGAGATCCGTAAGACCCCATACGACAAGTTGAACATTCGAGGACGAATGTTCTAAAGGGGGAAAGGATGTTATACCCCGTACTTTGTACGTTGGAATATTCCAAGTCGGTTGCGACAAGTTAAGGATAAGGTTGCAATTTTTTCCGATTTTGTTAAAAATACATAAGTTGCATATTCATCTTTTTATTGGTATGTAATGTTAAGGGTAAATTTGGAATAAGAAAAATTTGGGACCAAAAGATGAATTATGGAAAGCTAGACATTTCATGAAAATTTGGGGCTAAAAGTGAAAATTTGGAAACTTATTATTTCATGAAAATGGCCATATGTGGCCATGTGTGTGGTGTGGGCCATAGGGCCATGTGGATGAGTTATATAAGTGGGATAAGATGACTTATTAATCATCTTCATCACATTCATCACCTAGAAAATTCAAGAAACATCAAGAGAAAGAAAAAAAAAAAGAAGGAGAAAAACGGCCAAGAGAGGCAATGGAGTTGATCATGAAAAAAATTATTTTCTCCTTGCTTTTCCACTAAATGGAAGGTCCTCTACAACATGGAGTTGTTGTTGAAGCAAGCAAAGTGTTTGTTCTTGAAGTTCTCATTCCTAGCCAAGTAAGAAGATAAGTGGAAAAAGGTAAGGTTTGATCTTATTTTTCATATGTTATGGGTGGTTTTTGTATGTTGTGGCATGTAGAAATGAATGGAATTCATGGAAATATGGATGCTAAAGTGAGGCCGTGTGTGTATGTGTGTGGCCGTGTGATATGTGTTGTGTAGAAGGAGTGGTTAATTAATTGAATTTAGCATGTTTGTGTGTTGTTATAATGTGTAGAAATTGAATGAAACTAATGAGATTATATGTGTTGGTGTTGGGCCGTGATTAGGGGCCGTTTGGTAGGCAAGAAATGAATTAATGTTATCTAGTATTTTGGTTGTCGTCGTTATGAATTCGATGATGAAAAATGAAGGTTAATAATCCAAGTTGAAGTTGAAACCATGTGGGCTGATTTGAAGCTTAATGTGATCTTATTGTAATTTCTTGTATTTATGAAGATGATGTTGTTAAAGTGTGGATTGTTGGAGGTTTATGAGTTTTGGAAGAAAGAAATATGTTATTGTTGTTCGTGTTGAGTTGGGAAGGTTTCGGGTTCCATGGTGTATTGTTTGATGTTGGGTGGATTGTTTGGAGCATTCTTGAATTTTGTTTGAACGATCTCGGATTAGTATTTGAATATGTGAGCGTCGATATTGATTTGAATGTATGTAGTCAAATGGAAAGTAAATGAAATGTCGTCGAATTATGTGGATGAAGGTTGTTAATGTTAGAATGCGTTTGAAATTACTTATTGATATTGTTGGGATGGTTGTTGGTATTGTTGTTGATGATATTGGCTTGAAAGTTGACTTCTCGGGGTTGTTGAATTTATAGGGGAAATGCTGCCCAAATTTCCGTAGATAAAGTGCTAGTTTGGAATTGGATTACTAAGTGCCTATGGCTAATGTTTGGTGTCTAATGACGATATTGTAGATTTTGAGAAGCCGAGACTTGAGTTGGATTAGCTTAGGAAGCAAATGAGGTATGTAAAGCTTACCTTTCCTTCTTTGGCATGTCTTAGATATGGCTAAGTTATGATATGTTATGCGCTTCGGGGTAATCCTATTCTTAAAGTCCGAGCATGTTTATGATCATATTTGTTCTTGATATTCGTGTTCTTAATGTGGTTAATTATGATCCTTATGTCTTTTGTATGGTTAAATTTCTAAGGTCTTCAAAAGAGATTTGTTTTCAAAAGAGATGTGTTTTCAAAAGAGTTTTGTTCCTAAACGATTTCGAAACTACGAACGCCCGTAACTTTCAAGAAAGGGCTCGGATCGCTTTGATATTTTCGCAAATGACTTCATGACGAGTTAGGACTTTAAATTTTCATAGGCGGGCCCGGATTGGGTTGACGCTCGTCCGTGGGTCCCGCGACCTTTCTATGTTTGGCTCTAATGACCTATTTTTGAAAGAATTTAATATGACCATCTTTCTGACCCCCAGTATGACTACTTATTTATCCGTTGAGTCCGAAACGAGGATTTTTATGCATGTGATTTGGATACGTGATTATGATTTCTCGAAGTTCGGTTTGATATGTTCCCGAGTGATATTCTAAGAAACTCGATTTGACTATTGTTTGGTTTTTTGAACTAACGGTTTGTTTGATTATCCCCGTTGAGTTTGTAATAATGATTTGTATGCATATGGCTACTTACGATTCTGCTCGTGCGTTCTGTTGTTACATCATTCACCGGATCCCGGGTCGGTTATTATCGTGCGTACAATCTGAAGTATGATGTGATTCCGAAGTATCACGTGATTCCGAAGTATGATGGATATGCGATATTGACCGCTGGACTTTTGACCGCGGTATGTGATATGTGATATTGCCTGCTGGACATTTGACCGCGGTCGCGACATTGACCGCTGGACTTTTGACCGCGGTATGTCGGGTTTCGGAGACATGAAATCTTCTGGAGTATGATGTGTTATGGCGCCCGAGACAGGAGGGGTGACCATGTTCTGTCCGCCGGGTCCCATTGTGGACCGTATGTGTTATGTGATGTGGTATGCGATGATTTGATGATATGATAATCTGATATGATATGATATACGATGATACGATGTGATATATGATTATTATGTTATATATGGATCGGGCCGTATGTTCCTCGGCATTATTATGTTATATATGGATCGGGCCGTACGTTCCTCGGCATTCGGTTAATGTCAGCTCATATGATATGTTTGATTTTCCGTATATACGAGACAAAAATGTTTTTCAAAAGAAAGCGAAGCATTTTGACATTCTGATTATCCTATTTGTCTTCCGAACCCTTTATGTATGATTTGTATGTCAGATGTAAGTACTTTGGTATTCGGGTTAGTGTGCTCACTCCTTCGTACTCCTGACTTCGGTTATGATTTCTCTTTCGGTATTTTCTGCTTTGCATACTCAGTACACATTCCGCATCGACCCCCTTTTCTTCGGGGGCCGCGTTTCATGCCTCGCGGTACCCGCGGATGAGTAGGTGATGTTAGCGAGGAAGAGCGCAAGATGTTCCGCCGGATGGGCGAGCTCCATTTCTCCGAGTACCGCCGAGTCGCAGTGCTTTTGTATGGTATCCGGGGTTAAGTTAGAGACTTTGCGCATAGTGTCGTGTGTGTGATACGTCGGCTTTTGTAAGCGGTCACAGAAGTCGATTTATTATTATGCATTATGCTGCTGATTTATTTTGTAATCGGCTATGTAAGCCGATATATCAGTACGCATTATGTTACAGATTCGCTATGACTACAGATTTTATTTGATTTGAAAAAGACGAAAAGTATGATGTTTTTTTAAAAAAAATTCCTTCTGCATTTTGACACATTCTGCGGGCCCAGTATGATTATGTGTATTACGAAGTCTGCGGGTTCGGTCGGCCCTAGGTAAGGGTCGGGTGCCCATCACACCCTATCGGATTAAGGGTGTGACAATTATACCCTAGGCCTGCTACATCCCAGATTTTATAAGATGCTAACTCCACAGATTCAGATTAAGAGGCATGGATGATTTTCAATGTCCTCAGCATCTCATCAATAAAACCTTACGGGTCTTCATCTGGCTTCGACCCGAAAAATTCTGGAGGATTTAAACTCATAAAATTCCGGCTCGAGTACTAGTCGCCCGGTCACCTGAACCTGTACCCTGCCGCTGTGCCTGAGCGGTAACTAACTGTGTCAATAGCTGAATAGCCTCGGTCATTTGTTGACCCGAAGCAGTCGGTGGAGGAATGGTAGGCATAGGGGTTGGAACTAAAACCCCCTCTTGTTCTTTTATAATAGGTGGAGTATGAGAGGTGTCAGATGGAGTCTTGCCCTTCTGGGCGGCTGTAGCTTTTCTCTTTGGCGGCATCTCCGAAATCATAACGCACAATTAGGGAAGAGGAAATCTTATAACATGGCTCTATCGCACAATCTCATAAGAAGAAGAATGGTCATTTTTCCTAAATGCCTTGTAGCCTCCTGTTTATGGATGTGGCGTGCAACACACCATAAACAAGACTCTACTAGACACGGATCGTAGACACACCCTAGGACTGAACTGCTCTGATATTACTTTTGTCATGACCCGACGAGGGGCCATGACGGGTGCCCGGAGCTAACTACTGAGCACCACTCATTCTAGTACTCATCATACTTATCCTGCATACACTTATTGTCCTCACACATCTAGTCATAACGAAAACCATTTTCAATTTTAAGCATATCTGCATTTATGTACATAAGCCCTTCGGCTATCAAAATGAAAGAACTTGGTGGTCAAGTATGAAAGATTCCTTGCCATATTTGTAGGGACTAGTAAGCCTTCTACACGTACTAGAAGCAGACTCAAAAAGGCAAGAATCGAAGTACTACACAAACCCTACGTGCGTGTCATTGACTGACTAGGAAAGGGTTTGGTTTTCACCGACCTGCAGAGCATAATGTTATAAATACCCAGGCCTTTCCAAGAAGAAGTTTGTGCACCCTCAAAGAGAGAATTCAGAATATTGAGCGAAGAAGCTGTATTTAAGAATCCGGGGTTGCGTCCTTAATGCAAGAAGAAGGATTGAAGGAACTATTTTACTGTATAATGTTCTCCAGTTCCCAAGTCTAGATATCTTGTATTAGGTTTCTATTATCGAGTTGTATCTTTATCCGCTTACGTAGAAGCATACAAGTAGATATAAGCAGCCCGACCATATAGGTGCGGTGTGATCATCATTAGCCCGCGTCCGGGGTAAACATCTCGTGCCGCCCACTACTGGTGTCTGCCCATGCCCTCTAGACATGGTGTATATGCCGCCTGCCTTAACGGTGTCTGCCCGGCCATCTAGGCACGGTGTAATCTCATCGTCATGTACTTATCATAATGCATGCATAAGAACTCAAGGATAAGCTATAACTCTATCGGGGTGACGTAAGGTCGAGAACCCTCAATTCAATTATGGAGTAGTCATAATCATCCTGCCTAACCTTGAAGGAACTAGCATTATAAGGTGATTTTAACAATAATGAATATCATTAAGGAATCATATCATGGGCTTTGGAATCTTTAGACATAGACTCCTCATCATCATTATCGTATTCACAACATGACTTTTACTTTAATCTCATGAGAAGCTCTTCATAAACATAGACTCATAGTTTTCGGAATGTAAGAAAGTCATGGAAAGATAAAGGGAATCATGTCTTGCAAAAAGAAGGGACTAGCCTTACATACCTTTACGCCTTTCTAACTTGTTGACTATACGTTTCCTTCCAAGTTCGTAATTCTAACTTCAAAGGAATTCATGCTAAGATTAGATAATTACAACATACTCAAGCTTAAGCTAAAGCTAACGAAAATTGGGCAGCATTTCCTCTGTTTCTACAACTTTCTCCATATGATTTAATAACTCCCAAACATCAATAACAATATTCAGAATATCATAATCAATAACTTGACAAGTTGGACACTATCCAATTCCCTCTCAAAGTCATTCATAACCATAGCTATAATATAACATCACATTCATCCTCATACAATGTTTATCCCATATGCTCAATATCATTTATAACATAATTATACTCGTAACGTGTCAAGAATCATGATTCATGTGAAGTTGCTACTCAAAAACACTATTATTCTCATATTTGTTACCCATCTTCTACTTGCTTCCATAATCCAAGTCTTTCAACCGCTAAATATTCTAAATAACATGAAATGATCATAAAACTCTCCTTTGATTGTGCAGAAATAAGTCTTGGATGGAAATGCTTCACTTGAAGAAAAACCCTAGTTTCAATCCAAAGAGATTTCTTTACTCCAAGCAACCCTAAAGACTCCCTTACATTTGATTTCCTTGGATTAATGAAGTTGATCTTTGATTTCCCTAGGATTCTTGTAAATAGACGGTGTGGAAAGTTCTAGAGGTGTGGAGAGTGTTGGAGAGAAAATGGGAAATGAAAGAAATGAACTTAGGCCTCCTTATATAAAATTTAAAATCTATCCCGACTGTATTATACGGATGCACATACGGTCCGTATAACTTATACAGTCCGTATATGTGACCGTATAATGCTTCCAGTGGAGATCCCTTCTCTGGACAGGTTATACGGTCCCTTATACGGACCGTATAAATTATACGGGCCGTATAACTTCTAGTTTTCTGAAGAAGCTCTCGTTGTTTCATTTGATCTCCAATCCTTATGGAACCTTCTTAGCACTTGTTTAACACTTCATTAGCAATCTAACGGGTATCATAACTCTTTTTCATGACATTATTAAATCGTCATTATCTCGGTACTTCGCAAACCCTTTTCTAACACACAACATATACTTCGCCTTTCTTAACGAATTTTCTCCTCTTGCTTCAAACGTCATTGGAATCTTAATTAGAACCATTAAGTAACCTTTATTACTTGTAGTAACATCATATACCTCTTACCCTGCGTTAGCCTATTCACTGTGCAACGACACGAAATTTTTCGAGGTGTAACATTTTTCCCCCTTTAAAAACATTCGTCCTTGAATGTTAGGTTCACAGGAATTCTACAAAAATATCACCGGAGTTTTCCCTATAATACGGCGCTACCATCCTGTCAAAACAGCCCATTATAACATCTCCTCACAGGGCTACAACACATTTGCAAGAAATTACGGCCATACATGACCCAAAAGCATAAAAAGAAAGCATACAAACCTCATAATATTGATGTCTCATCTTGATTCTCGTCCAGGGGTGGAAACAAGTGTGGGTACATGGACTTCATGCTTTCTTTCGCTTACCAAGTCATCTCTTCTCAGTTTTTAGTTCTGTAAAAGACCTTGACTGAAGCTACTTCTTTATTTCTAAGTTTCCGCACTTGCCAATCTAGTATGGCAATAGGAACCTCTTTATAAGCCAACTTCTTAGTAATCTGGACATCATCTATCGGTATGATTCTAGTTGGATCTCCAACACATTTGCAGTGCATTGACATATAAAAAACTGATGGACTGATTCAAGTTCTAGGGGTAACTCCAGTTCATAAGCTACTTGACCTATCTTGCGGACAATCTTATAAGGTCCAATGTATCGAGGACATAATTTTCCTTTCTTGCCAAATCTCATCATGCCTTTCAACGGTGATACCTTCAGGAATACCCAATCATCAACTTGGAATTCTAAGTCTCGCCGACGGTTGTCCGCATAAGATTTTTGGGAATTTTGGGTTATCAATAATCAATCTCAGATAACCTTGATCTTTTCCACCGCTTGTTGAATCCGCTCTGGACCTATCAGTTGTACCTCTCCTATTTCAAACGACCCAATTGGGGACTTACACTCTCTTCCATATAGAGCTTCATACGGGGTCATCTGAATACTAGAATCATAGTTGTTGTTGTATGCAACTCAATAAGAGGTAGGTGGTCATCCCAGATACCGTCGAAATCTAGCACACATGCCCGTAACAGATCTTTCGAGGTCTGAGTAGTGCGTTCAGCTTGTCTATCAGTTTATGGATAAAATGTGGTACTGAGCCTTACCTGAGTACCCAAACATTCTTGGAAAGACATCCAAAATTTAGACGTGAATTGTGCTCCTCTATCTGTGATAATAGATATCGGGACACCATGAAGTCGCACAATCTCCTTGAGATACAACCTTGCATAATCTTCTGCCGAATATGTGGTTCCGACTGGAAAAAAATGGGGTGATTTCGTGAGCCTGTCCACGATCACCCATATGGAATCATATTTGCGTCGGGAACGAGGCAACCCTACAATGAAATTCATGTTAATCACTTCCCATTTCCAAGCTGGGATTTCCATGGTTTGTAATAATCCTCCCGGCTTTTGATGCTCGATTTTCACCTATTGGCAATTTGGACATTGAGTTACAAATTCTGCTATGTCTTTCTTCATTCTATCCCACCAATACATTAATTTGAGATCGTGATACATCTTTGTGGCTCCTGGGTGAATAGAATACCGAGAGTAATGAACTTCTTCTTGAATCCGACGACGTAGTTCGGCAACATTTGGAGCACATAGCTTGTGTCGGTACCTAAAAACTCCATTTGTAGAAACTTCGAATAACGACTTCTCTTTCTCATGAAGTGTATCTCTGTAATGGATCGACAGGGGATCTTCATATTGGCGCTCTCTAACCTCCATATCTAAGGATGAAACAGTTGGGTTATGAATACCAATTCCTGCATTGCCTCAATCAATTAGACGAACTCTAAGAATGGCTAGCTGGTGAAGCTCACGGACTAATTCCTTCTTCTCTGAAGGGACCTCACATGGACTTCCCATTGATTTGCGGCTAAGTGCATCGGCTACTACATTTGCCTTCTCGGGGTGGTACAAAATATTCACATCATAATCCTTCAGCAGTTCAATCCACCGCCTCTGTCGTAGGTTTAACTCCTTCTGTCTGAAAATATATTGGAGACTCTTGTGATTTGTATAAATATCAACATGAACGCCATACAAATAGTGTCTCCACATCTTTAGTGCATGAATAACCGCAGCCAATTCAAGGTCATGAGTCGGATAGTTCTTTTCATGTTTCTGCATCTGCCTCGAAGCATAGGCAATGACTTTACCGTGTTGCATCAACACACAGCCTAACCCAACACCAGAGGCATCACAATGCACAACATAACCATCTGGCCCTTCTGGGAGTGTCAGGACTGGGGCTGAAGTTAATCTATCCTTCAACTCCTGGAAACTGCGTTCACAAGCATTAGTCCATTGAAATTGGGTAGATTTCTGAGTTAGCTTCATCGATGGTGCTGAAATAGAGGAGAACCCTTCCATAAATCTTCTATAGTACCCTGCCAAACCCGTAAAAACTACGGACTTTTGTAGGCGTTGTGGGCCTTGGCCAAGTGTTCACTGCCTCAATTTTTTGCACATTCACTCGAATGCCATCAGCTGAAATAATATGGCCTAGGAAAGTCACATAATTTATCCAAAACTCGCATTTTGAGAATTTTTCATACAAATCTCGAGTCCAAAGAATCCCAAGGACAATGCACAAATAATCTGCATGCTTCGTTTCTGTCCAAGAATATACTAAGATGTCATCGATGAACACGATCAAAAATAGGTCTAGAAAGGGCCTGAATACATTATTCATCAGGTTCATAAATAATGCTGGGGCATTCGTTAGCCCAAATGACATCACCCGAAATTCATAATGGCCATATCTTGTTCTGAAAGCTGTTTTGGGAGTATCTTCTTCTCTAACAATCACTTGGTGATACCTCGATCTCAGATCAATTTTGGAAAACCATTTGGCACCCTACAGCTGATCGAACAAATCATCGATCTTTAGAAGAGGATATTTATTCTTTATCGTCACCTTGTTTAGCTGCCTATAATCAATACACATCCGTAGGGAACCATCTTTCTTTCCCACAAATAGGACAGGTGCTCCCCACGGTGATGAACTGGGCCTAATGAAGCAAATCTTTCAGTTGTACCTTTAGCTCTTTCAATTCTACAGGAGCCATTCGGTAACGAGGAATTGATATAGGCTTGGTATCCGGTAACACATCAATCGCAACATCAATCTCCCTTTTCGGAGGAAGGCCTGGAAGTTCATCTGGAAATACATCCGGAAATTCATTCACTACCAGGACGGATTGAAAAGTCGGTGGCTTTGCTTTGGTGTCATGAACTCGGACTAGGTGATAAATATAGCCTTTAGCTATCATCTTCCTCGCCTTAAGGTAAGAAATAAACCTACCTCTTGGAGACGCTATATTACCTTTCCACTCAAGCACTTGTTCTCCTAGAAATTGAAATCGAACTATTTTCATTCTACAATCCACATTACCATAACAAGAGGCAAGCCAATCCATGCCCATAATCACATCAAGATATAACATTTCTAGTTCAATGAAATTAGCTGTAGTCTGGCGATCAGATCCCACAAGCACACAATTTTTATACACTTGCCTCACTTTTACGGGATCACCAACTGGAGTAGATATTTCAAAAGGTTTTATTGGTTCAGGTGTTACCCCAATACGGCCAGCAACATAGGGGGTAATATAAGTTAACGTAAAACCCAGATCTATCAATGCATAGAAGTCATGAGAGAATATGGATAATATACCTATAACCATAGCTGGGCAGGACTCAAGATCCTGTCGTCTAGCTAGAGCATAAATACGGGGCTGGACGCTACCTGAATTGGATGCTCCCCCTCTGCCCCTACCACGACCTACTGGAATCTGGTGAGTCTGCCCTATCGGGCACATAGATGAAGAAGAACTAGTTGCTGAACCTGTGGGATGAACCCCAACTCTACCACTCATCGATGGACAATCTCGCACCATATGCCCAACCTGACCGCAGGCATAGCAAGCATCTGAACCCCGGTGACACTGACCGAAATGTAATCTACCGCACTGGAAACATCGCGGCACTGGTGGTCTCCACTGGCTAGAATCACCTCCAAACTGAGAACCAGAGACTCTCGAACTCTGACCCTATCAAGAATAAATGGGGCGGTCAAATCTCCTGCCCGCAAAGCAAGGAGGTGCACTCATCGCGGACTGGCCCGAATATCTGGAATACTACTACCGCTGAGCCACCCCCTCTATAATCACCATTAGCGGATCTGGCCCTCTTACTCTGCACTCTATCAGTATCACGCTCACCCCTCTGCGGCTGTTGCTGCTACTCTAAATTCTGGGCGTGGGCCTGAATACGGGAAATGTCCATTCCCTTTTGCAATGAAGCTGTCAAGCAGTCTTTGAACAAATGCGACCCTAAGCCACTCACGAATCGGTGTACTCTATCTCCAATGTCAGCCACCATGGTCGGAGCATATTTAGCCAATGAATTAAAATGAAGGCTATACTCCCGGGCACTCATATTCCGTACTCCAGGGCACTCATATTCCCTTGCTTAAAATTCAAGAGTTTATCCGCTCGTGCCCGACGGACATTGGGTGGCAAATAATGGCCAATAAAAGCTTTCACGAACTCTTGCCAAACCGGGGGAGGTGCATTTTTCTCTGTTGAAGATATCCAGTTATTATACCAAAGAACCGCCACATCCCAGAGTCTATAGGATACCAACTCTATTGAATCAGTATAGGAGGCATGGATGATTCTTAACGTCCTTAGCATCTTATCAATAAAACCTTACGGGTCTTCATCCGGCTTTGACCCAAAAAATTCTGGAGGATTTAAACTCATGAAATCGCGGGCTCTAGTACTAGTCGCTCTATCACCTGGACCCGTACTCTGCCGCTGAGCCTGAGCGGAAACTAACTGTGTCAATAGCTGAATAGCTTTGGTCATTTGTTGACCCGAAGCACCCGGTGGAGGAACTGGAGGCATAGGAGCTGGAGCTGAAGCCCCCTCTTGTTCTTCCATAATAGGCGGAGTATGAGAGGTATTAGATGGAGCCTCATTATGAGATTCACCTTCTTCTACATTCATTAGCGGCGCCTTTCTGTTGTAGCCCTTCCCCTCTGGGCGGCTGTGGCTTTTCTCTTTACCAGCATCGCTGAAATCGCAATGCACAATTAGGGAGGAGAAGATCTAATAACATGGCTCTATGGCATGATCTAAAACGAAGAAGAATGGTCATTTTTCCTAAATGCCCCGCAGTCTCTTGTTTATAAGTGTGGTGCGCTTCACACCCATAAATGAGACTCTGCTGGACACGGCTTGTAGACACACTCTAGGACGGAACTGTTCTGATACCGCTTTTGTCACGACCCGACTAGGGGGCTATGACGGGTACCCGGAGCTAAGTACCGGGTACCACTCATCAAGCTAATCATCATACTCATCTTGAACACATTCATTATTCTCACCACAACTAGCCATAAGAAACCATTATCACTTTCAAAACATATCTACATTCATGTGCATATGCCCCTCGAGCTATCCAAAATAATATACAAATTTACAATGCGATCATCATGGGACATCAACTATCCATACGTACGTATCTACGCGCCTCTACTAGAGTACTAGGCATAAAGACGGGACAGGACCCCGTCGTGCCTAAATATATATATACACAAGATAATATCTCAAAAATGGCACCTCTGGAATAGTGGAGTGCTACTGTTAATCTGCTGAGTAGCTCTTAGGGATCTGGGCCACCTCCCTGTCTACCTGTGGGCATAAACACAGCGTCCCAAACAAAAAGACGTCGGTATGAACATTGTACTGAGTATGTAAGGCATGAAAAATAATAACATATCAAAGAAACGAGAGAACATCAAGTAAGGAACAACCTGTAACTGAAGATCATTTAAAACGGAACAATGCACGCTAACTTACATCATGAACATCATCATCATATCAAGTATGCATATATCAACTGCCTGACCATATAGGTGCAATGTGATCATCATTAGCCCTCGTCGTGCCTCCCGCATTTGGAGTAAACATCTGGTGCCGCCCAGTGGTGGTGTCTGCCCATGCCCTCTAGACATGGTGTATATGCCGCCCGCCTTAGCGGTGCCTGCCCAGCCATCTAGGCACGGTGTAATCTCATCATCATTTACTTATCATAATGCATGCATAAGAACTCAAGGATAAGCTGTAACTCTATCGGGGTGACGTAAGATCGAGAACCACCGATTCCATTATGGAATAGTCTTAATCATCCTGCCTCACCTTGAAGGAACTAACTTTATAAGGTGAGTGTAACAAAAATGAATATCATTAAGGAATCATATCATGGGCTTTGGAATCTTTAGACATAGACTCATCATCATCATTATCGTATTCACAACGTGTCTCTTATCTTTATCTCATTAGAAGCTCTTTATAAACATAGACTCATAGTTTCCGGAATGTAAGAAAGTCATGGAAAGATAAAGGGAATCATGTCATAAGAATCATGTCTTGGAAAAAGAAGGGACTAGCCTTACATACCTTTACGCCTTTCTAACTAGCCGACTATATGCTTCCTTCAAAGTTTGTAATTCTACCTTCAAAGGAATTCACGCTAAGATTAGATAATCGACAACATACTCAAGCTTAAGCTAAAGCTAATGAAAATTTTGCAGCATTTCCTTTGTTTCTACAACTTCCTCCATATGATTTAACAACTCTCAAACATCAATAACTATATTCATAATATCATAATCAATAACTTGACAAGTTCGACACTATCCAATTCCCACAATTCCTTCTCAAAGTCATTCATAACCATAGCTATAATATAACATCACATTCATCCTCATACAATGTTTCTCCCATATTTTCAATATCATTTATAACATAATTATACTCGTAACGTGTCAAGAATCATGATTCATGTGAAGTTGCTACTCAAAAACACTACTATTCTCATATTTGTAACCCATCTTCTACTTCCTTCCATAATCCAAGTCTTTCAACCGCTAAATATTCTAAATAACATGAAATGATCAAAAAACTCAACTTTGATTGTGCAGAAATAAGTCCTGGATGGAAATGCTTCACTTGAAGAAAAACCCTAGCTTCAATCGAAAGAGATTTCTTGACTCCGAGCAACCCTAAAGACTCCCTTACATTTGATTTCCTTGGATTAATGAAGTTGATCTTTGATTTCCTTGGATTCCGTAAATAGACGGTGTGGAAAGTTCTAGAGGTGTGAGAGAGTGTTGGAGAGAAAATGGGAAATGAAAGAAATGAACTTAGGCCTCCTTATATAAAATTTAAAATCTGTCTCGACGGCATTATACGGACGCACATACGGTTCGTATATCTTATACAGTCCGTATATGTGACCGTATAATGCTTCCAGCGGAGAGCTCTTCTCTGGACAGGTTATACGGTCCCTTATACGGACCGTATAAATTATACGGGCCATATAAGTTGGCCGTATAGCTCCTAGTTTTCTGAAGATGCTCTCGTCGTTTCGTTTGATCTCCAATCCTTATGGAACCTTCTTAGAACTTGTTTAAAACTTCATTAGCAATCTAAGGGGGTATCATAACTCTTTTTCATGACAATATTAAATCGTCATTAGCTCGGTACTTCACAAACCCTTTTCTAAAACACAACATATACTTCGCCTTTCTTAACAAACTTTCTCCTCTTGCTTTAAACGTCTTTGGAATCTTAATTAGAACCATTAAGTAACCTTTCTTACTTATAGAAACATCATGTACCTCTTACCCTGCGTTAGCCTATTTACTGTGCAACGACATGAAATTTTCCGAGGTGTAACATTTTCCCCCTTTAAAAACATTCGTCCGCGAATGTTAGGTTCTCAGGAATTCTATAAAAATTTCACCAGAGTTTTCCCTGTAATATGGCGCTACCATCCTTTCACAACAACCTATAATAACATCGCCTCACAGGGCTACAACACATTAGCCAGAAATTATGGCCATACATGAGCCAAAAGTATAAAAAGAAAGCATACATACCTCATAATATTGATGTATCATCTTGATTCTCTTCCGCGGGTGGAAACAAGTGTGGGTACTTGGACTTAATGTTTGCTTCCACTTTCCAAGTCATCTCTTCTCGATTTTTAGTTCTCTAAAAGACCTTGACTGAAGCTACTTCTTTATTTCTAAGTTTCCGCACTTGCCCATCTAGTATGGCAATAGGCACCTCTTCATAAGCCAACTTCTCAGTAATATGGACATCATCTATCGGCATGATTCTAGTTGGATCTCCAACACATTTGCGGAGTATTGACACATGAAAAACTGGATGGACTGATTCAAGTTCTAGGGGTAACTTCAGTTCATAAGCTAGTTGACCTATCTTGCGAAAAATCTTATAAGGTCCAATATATCGAGGACATAATTTTCCCTTCTTGCCAAATCTCATCACGCCTTTCAACGGTGATATCTTCAAGAATACCCAATCATCAACTTGGAATTCTAAGTCTCGCCGACGGTTGTCCGCATAAGATTTCTGGTGATTTTGGGCTATTAATAATCGATCTCGGATAACCTTGATCTTTTTCACCGCTTGTTGAGTCCACTCCGGACCTATCAACTGTACCTCTCCTATTTCAAACCACCCAATTGGGGACCTACACTTTGTTCCATATAGAGGTTCATACGGGCCATCTGAATAATGGAATGATAGCTGTTGTTGTATGCAACTCAATAAGAGGTAGGTGGTCATCCCAGCTACCGCCGAAATCTATCACACATGCCCGTAACATATCTTTCGAGGTCTGAGTAGTGCGTTCGGCTTGCCTATCAGTTTGTGGATAAAATGCTGTACTAAGCCTTACCTGAGTACCCAAACCTTCTTAGAAAGACTTCCAGAATTTAGCCGTGAATTGTGCTTCTCTTTCTGTGATAATAGATATCGGGACACTATGAAGTCGTACAATCTCCTTGAGATACAACCTTGCATAATCTTCTGCCGAATATGTGGTTCCGACTAGAAGAAAATGGGATGATTTCGTGAGCCTTTCCACGATCACCCATATGGAGTCATACTTGCGTCGGGAACGAGGTAACCCTACAATGAAATTCATGTTAATCACTTCCCATTTCTAGTCTGGGATTTTCATGGTTTGTAATATTCCTCCAGGCTTTTGATGCTCGATTTTCACTTGTTGGAAATTTGGACATTGAGCTACAAATTCTGCTATGTCTTTCTTCATTCCATCCCACCAATACATTAATTTGAGATCATGATACATCTTTGTCGCTCTTGGGTGAATAGAATACCGAGAGTAATGAACTTCTTCTTGAATCCGATGATGTAGTTCGGCAACATTTGGAACACATAGCTTGTGTCGGTACCTAAGAACTCCATCGGTAGAAACTTCGAATGACGACTTCTCTTTCTCATGAAGTGTATCTCTGTAATGGCTCAACTGGGGATCATATTGGCGCTCTCTAACCTCCATATCTAAGGATGAAACAGTTGGGTTATGAATACCAATTTCTGCATTGCCTCAATAAATTAGACAAACTCCAAGGATGGCTAGCTGGTGAAGCTCACGGACTAATTCTTTCTTCTCTGAAGGGACCTCACATAGACTTCCCATTGATTTGCGGCTAAGTGCATCGGCTACTACATTTGCCTTCTCGGGGTGGTATAAAATACTCACATAATAATCCTTCAGCAGTTCAATCCACCGCTCTTGTCGTAGGTTTAACTCCTTTTATTTGAAAATATATTGGAGACTCTTGTGATTTGTATAAATATCAACATGAACGCCATAGAAATAGTGTCTCCACATCTTTAGTGCATGAATAACTGCAGCCAATTCAAGGTCATGAGTCGGATAGCTCTTTTCATTTTTCCGCAACTGCCTCGAAGCATAGGCAATGACTTTACCGTGTTTCATCAACACACAGCCTAACCCAACACCAGAGGCATCACAATACACAACATAACCATCTGGCTCTTTTAGGAGTGTCAGGACTGGGGCTGAAGTTAATCTATCCTTCAACTCCTGGAAACTGCGATCACAAGTATTAGTCCATTGAAATTGGGCTGATTTCTGAGTTAGCTTCGTCAATGGTGCTGAAATAGAGAAAACTACGAACTTTTGTAGGCGTTGTGGGCCTTGACCAAGTCTTCACTGCCTCAATATTCTGCACATCCACTCGAATGCCATCAGCTGAAATAATATGGCCTAGGAAAGTCACATAATTTAGCCAAAACTAGCATTTTGAGAATTTTTCATACAAATGTCGAGTCCAAAGAATCCCAAGGACAATAGATAAATGATCTGCATGCTTCCTTTCTGTCCGAGAATATACTAAGATGTCCTCGATGAACAAGATCACAAATAGGTCTAGAAAGGGCCTGAATACATTATTCATCAGGTTCATAATTACTGCTGGGGCATTCGTTAGCCCAAATGACATCACCCGAAATTCATAATGGCCATATCTTGTTCTGAAAGTTGTTTTGGGAATATCTTCTTCTCTAACTCTCACTTGGTGATACCCCAATCTCAGATCAATTTTGGAAAACCATTTGGCACCCTACAGCTGATCGACCAAATCATCGATCCTTGGCAGAGGATATTTATTCTTTATCGTCACCTTGTTTAGCTGCCTATAATCAATACACATCCGTAGGGAACCATCTTTCTTTCTCACAAATAGGACAAGTGCTCCCCACGGTGATGAACTGGGCCTAATGAAGCAAATCTTGGGCTTGTACCTTTAGCTCTTTCAATTCTACAGGAGCCATTCGGTAAGGAGGAATTGATATAGGCTTGGTGCCCGGCAACACATCAATCGCAAACTCAATCTCCCTTTTTGGAGGAAGGCCTGGAAGTTCATCTGGAAATACATCCAGAAATTCATTCACTACCAGGACGGATTGAAAAGTCGGTGGCTTTGCTTTGGTGTCATGAACTCGGACTAGGTGATAAATATAGCCTTTAGCTATCATCTTCCTCGCCTTAAGGTAGGAAATAAACCTACCTCTTGGAGACGCTGCATTACCTTTCCACTCAAGCACTGGTTCTCCTGGAAATTGAAATCGAACTATTTACGTTCTACAATCCACATTACCATAACCAGAGGCCAGCCAATCCATACCCATAATCACATCAAAATCTAACATTTCTAATTCAATGAAATCAGCTGTAGTCGACAACATACTCAAGCTTAAGCTAAAGCTAACAAAAACTGGGCAACATTTCCTTTGTTTCTACAACTTCCTCCGTATGATTTAACAACTCCCAAAAATCAATAACAATATTCACAATATCATAATCAATAACTTGACAAGTTCGACACTATCCAATTCCCACAATTCCCTCTCAAAGTCATTCATAACCATAGCTATTGTCACACCCTAACTTCCGATAGGGCATGATGGGCACCCGACCCTTACCTAGGGCCGAACGAACCCGCTGACTTTCATAATACTCGTAATCATACTGGGCCCGCAAAACATGACATAAGCACATAACGAAAAAATTTCAGAAAACAAACATGCCTTTCGTCTTTTTCAAATCAAATAAAATCTGTAGTCACAACAAATCCGTAACATAATGCATAATGATACATCGGCTTACTTAGCCGCTTACAAAATCGACATATCATACACTCGACACCGTCCGCAAAGTCTCTAACATAACTCCGTATCTCATAACATAAGCACTCCGACTCGGCAAAGACTTAGGGAGAAAATGGAGCTCGCCGATCCCGCCGGAACATCTTCTACTCATCCGTATATACCGCGCGGCACGAAACGCAGCCCCCGAAGAAAGGGTGTCGCACGGAATACGTACCGAGCACGTAAAGCATGGCATACGTAAAACGAGATCATAACCAAAGTAAGGAGTACGTAAAGTGAGCATAATAACCGAATACCAAAGTGCTCGCATCCGAAACACAAACCGTACATCGAGGTATTTAAGAAGAAATATAATAATCGAATACCAAAATGCTTACTCCTGAAATACAAATCGTGCATATCGATGCCATGTATCATATCCGGCCCATAATGGGACTGAGTGACATAAGCGAATAATCATCACATACATACCGTAACACATCATAACATCATAACCTATCAAATGAGATAACATTAACCGATGTGGGATTTGCCTAAACCAACGTGGATCGTCTAAACGAAAGGTGGGATTGGCCTAAACCAAGATGTGGATTGGCCTAAACCAATGTGGAATTTTGCCTCATCATTGGGTTTGCCCCACCATTGGGTTTGCCCCACCACTGGCTGCGATACCAACTGATCATACTCCAGAATCCATACATATAACATATCAGACTTCGTATCACATCATATTTCAAAATACACATCATACATATATACATAGTACCCGGCCGAAAGGGGCTCGGTGTGCATCGACACACATCATAACACCATAATATATACACGGTTCCCGCCAAAAAAGTGGTTCTCGGCGAACCGGACACATCATACTTTAATAAAGCATAGTGCGACGATAACATAACCGGCCCGGACTTGGCGAAAAATGTAACAACAGAATGCACGAACATAATCATGAGTAACCAAATACAGTTTAAAACAATTTCAAAGACTTAATAGGTTAATCAAAACGAACCATCATTCATAAGCCAAAACAATAGTCAAATCAGATTTTCTTCCGAATATCACTCGGGAACATATCAAACCGGACTTCGGAAATCATAGTTACGTATCAAAATCACATACATAAAAATCCTTATCTCAGACTCAACAGATAAATAAGTGATCATACTCGGGGGTCGGAAAGATAGTCATATTGAGTTCTTTCAAAAGCCATCAGAACTATACAGAAGAAAGTCGCGGGACCCACGGACGAGCGTCAACCCAACCCGGGCCCGCCTATGAAAATTTAAGTCATTATACGTTATAGAATCATTTCCGAGCATATCAAAGCCATCCGGTTCTGTCTGTGAAAGTTACGGACGTTCGTAGTTACAAAACTCTTTTTGAAAACAAAACTTTTTATGCAACATTTGAAAACCAATCATACAAGACATATAAGCCATAGCTTAACCATGTAAGGATGCCAACATCAAGAAGTAAATAAGCATCGTAAACATGCTCGGACTTTACGAATAGAATTTCCCCCGAAGCTCATAATACATCATAACTTACTTGCGTCTAGGACATGCCAAAAGGAAAGAAGGATAAGCTTTACATACCTCGTCCGCTTCCTAAGCTATTCCGAACTTAAGCCTCGGCTTCTCAAAATCTACAACAACGTCATTAGGCATCGAACATTAGTCATAAGCACGTAGGAATCCAATTCCAAGTTAGCACTTGACCTACGTAAATTGGGCAAAGACTTCCCCTATAATTTCCACAACCCCGAGAATTTAACTCGGTCAAATCTTCAACAACAATACCAACAACCATATAAACAATATCAATAATCAATTCCAAACACATTCTAACATTAGTAATTCTTTTCCATATGATTCGACGACATTCCCTTTATATTCAATTCGACTACAAACATTCAAGTCAACACCGACGCTCACATATTCAAATACTAATCCAAGATCATTCAAACAATATTCAAGACACTTCTAACAATCCGCACAATATTCAAAACAACCCAACCAATACACAACTCCACCCGAAACCTTCCAAATTCAAGAAAACCACAACAACACATTCTCTTCCTTCCAAATTCATAAACCATACTAACAATCCATACTTTAACAACATTATTATCATATATACAAGGAAGCATACTTGATTCACATTAGCTTCCAAAACAGCCCCCACACAATTGTAACTTCAATTTGGACTCATTAAACTTTCATTTACATCATATAATCCACAACACAACAACCCAGACATACTAAATAAAATTAGTTCTTCACCCCTACATTACACTACACATACACGGCCACAACACAACAATTACAACTTCAACTTGAATCATTCAATACCTTCATTCTCATCACATAATCCATGACAACAACAACCAAAATACTAAGTAAAATCAATTCGCCATAACTTACCAAAAACAGCCCCTATACGGCCAACATCCACACACAAAATTTTCATGATTTCCATCCATTTCCACACACTATAACAACACCCAAACATGCTACATACAATTAATTCATCACTCCTCCTACACAACACATACCACACGGCTACAACAACACACACACGGCTCAACTTCAACTTGCATGATTTCATGGATTTCATTCATTTTCACATACTACAACATGCACAAACCATCCATAACATATAAAAAGAAGATTAAATCTTACCTTCTTCACTTAGTTCTTCCACTTGGCTAGAGTTGAGAATTGCATGAACAAGGGATTTGTTTGCTCCAACAACAACTTTATGTTGTTTAGGACCTTCCAATTAGTTGAAAACCTAGAAGAAAATATTTTTTTGATCACTATTCATGATCTTCCTTTTTTTGTTTTTTTTTTGCCTTGGCCGAAAGTCTCCGTGTTCTTTCTCTCCAAGCTTCCTGAAATTTCTAAGGGATGGAGAATGATAAAGATGACTTAATTGTCATCTTTTACTACATATATAATTTGGCCATGTGGACCATGGCCCACACCACACACATGGCCACATATGGCCATTTTCATGAAATATGAAGTTTCCAAAATTTCACTTCTAGCCGTTACTTTTCATGAAATGCTTAACTTTCCATAATTCACTTTTAACCCCAAATTTTCCTTATTCCAAATTTACCCTCAACACTCCATACCAATGAAAAGATGAATATGCAACTTATACACTTTAACAAAATTGGAAGAAAATATAACCTTGTCCTTAACTTATCATGACTAACTCGGATTATCCCAATGTACCAAAATACGGGATATAACAGCTATAATATAACATCACATTCATCCTCATACAATGTTTCTCCCATATTCTCAATATCATTTATAACATAATTATGCTCGTAACGTGTCAAGAATCATGATTCATGTGAAGTTACTACTCAAAAACACTACTATTCTCATATTTGTAAACCATCGTCCACTTCCTTCCATAATCCAAGTCTTTCAACCTCTCAATATTCTAAATAACATGAAATGATCATAAAACTCACCTTTGATTGTGTAGAAATAAGTCTTGGATGGAAATGCTTCACTTGAAGAAAAACCCTAGCTTCAATCCAAAGAGATTTCTTGACTCCAAAAAACCCTAGAGACTCCCTTACACTTGATTTCCTTGGATTAATGAAGTTGATCTTTGATTTCCCTTCGATTCTTGTAAATAAAGGGTGTGGAAATGTCACGACCCAACTAGGGGCCGTGACGAGTACCCGATACTTGTACCGGGCACCCCTTACCTATCATTTTACCTGTACCTTTTAGCAAGTCGTACGAATAGTACGCGTCAGATATTTTTTTCCGAACCGAACATTAACATTAGCCACGTCATTATGAACATAGACCGCTTAGCTTCGTCACATCATACAACAACATTTAAACGCCAAAATACCACATATTTAATCGTACATAATCGATCGTACATCTACGTCTACGAGCCTCTAGACATAATACACTTATACATAGAAAGGGCCAAAATCGTCGTGCCCGAAAATATACACAAAAGAGTACCACGAAGTAAGGCTCCGGAACAACCGGAGCGCGTCAAGTGCGACCGGCAGAGCTCCTAAGGATCAAATCCGTCTGTCACGACTCGCGCGGCATGAAACGCGGCGTCCACAGAAGGGACGTCGCATACGAATAGTGTACCGAGTATGTAAGGCATGAATAGTAATATGCGAGAACATAAATCATGCATAATGACATAAAAGAATTACAACTCAAGTCCCGGGATAGAAGCATAACCTGTACTTATAAGTGCCCTTGGGCGTATGCCGTGCTTTCTTAGTGTCCTTACTCATATATATACATATATACATAAAAAATAGAATATATCATATTGCCGAGGCGTCGCGGCCGATCCATTTAACCATAAATATGCACATCCCGCGTCCGGCATCCCGCGTCCGGACGATATCATGTGCCATACTCCAACCGATCGTGTGGATATGCGTATATAACGCTCTCGCCCTTACCTCCATCTTCCCCGTACATCTATGCATATATCATGTATAATTGTCGGCGTCTATAGCGCCCCGTTCTTTCATCATATACATATACTTATATCATTGTATATATATATATATCAGCGTCTATAGCGCTCTGATTCTTTTTGTGTCATATGTATATACTTATATCATATATATATTCACCAGCGTCTATAGCGCTCTGATTCTACTATCATATACTTATACTTATATCATGCATATTTATCAGCGCCTATAGCGCTCGATTCTCGTTATCATATACTTACACGTATGTCGGGTGCACACACATCCATCGGGGGTCATAAGGCATAATTCCTTGTACTTAGAATCTTTAGAATAGTCATTACCTATAATAGAATTGGGTTATCCAACAATGGTTTAACATTCTCGTACTTTCATTTTTATAGCAACGTATATCATCTACATATGTTACGTGTCATGACGTTACTCATGAAGGTCTTAGGGTAATCGGGTCCTATCCTTGCAAGTTCTAGGATATTTGGACATTTCTTTCGCAATTCATGCACTTTTGGTTCAATCTTCTTGAATGAATAGTAACTATTTTCAATCTCGGATTTCTAGGAGAGGGATTGTCCCCGAGGTACGTATTCAAGCCTACCACATCTAAGACATGCCAAGAAAGGAAGGGGAAACCTTACATACCTCTTTCTCGCTTCTTTAGCTATTCCGAATTCACGTCGCAATCTCGTCAAAATCGCAAATTGGTCATATTTACCAAAATTCTTATTAGGGTTCGTAGAGTTAGAATCTTAAGGAAACACTTGGCTACCGAAATTTCGACAGCACTTCCTTTGTAAATATACCATCCTCAACATTCAATATAGCCAAATTTCAATCAACAACAACCCGAGAATTCAAACCCGGCCAAACTATTAACACCACTCAACAATTACACTAGCAATTCACATACTCCATTCAAGGCACATAGTCTCAATTTACCACTTTCTTCTACTTACAACACTTCACCAAACTTATCAAGCCTTTATTTGTAATATAAAATTTACAACACAACAACTAAAATACTAAGTAAAACTTGCTCATTATTCCCTCACAATTCACCACATATGCACGGTACACACACACACCATGCACACACGGCTTCACACATTATACATGCACAACTACAATCTCTCCAACACCATTCAACTTCCATTACCAATCTAATATTCATAACAATAACAACCAAACATGGGATTAAAACATGACTCCTACATACATATGGGTGTGCACGGCCACACCCCTACATCTTTGTCCTTCAAGAATTTCCTTCATTTTCATTCACTACAACATGCACAACATACAATATACATAAATAGGGGATGAATTCCTTACCTTTTTCTTTAACCCTTCTCTTGACCAACTTGTGTGAATATGGATTTTCCTTGCCCAAATGAATACTCCACTTTGTTAAGGACCCTTTAATTGGTAGGAAATAATTTTTGAAGAAATTTTTTTGCAACTTTCTTGGAATTCTTTACTTGGCCGAATGGCCTTGAAGATTTTCTCATTCTTTTCTCCTTCTTTCTCTTCTTGAAATTTCTAGATAATTTGATGAATATTAGATGATTTTCTACATAAATACCCACAAGTCTTCCACCAAACTTTTCCCATATTTATGAATAGGTCCCTCAATCATAAAAATATTGTTACATGGTCCCTTTCTTACCTTTCTTGAAATTTCTAGAAAATTGACCAAATAAGATGACTTAGTCATCTTATTTATCCTTATGAATTAACTAATTATGGGCCTAGCCCATGCCCTATGGCCGGTTGGGCCTTGTCCATTCCTTTAAAAAATTCAAGCCCACTTATTTTTGGGCTAGTTCTTGTAATTCATGAAACATTTTTCCAACTTCCAAATTTACCCTTCGCCTTCCTTTGTATTTCTATGAGGCGTAGTACGAATTTCCCTTTATGCCCTTGACCTTTCTTGATACTTCCGCTTCTAAATTCTTCATAAGCCATTCACATGCTTAACAAAAATGAAAATATGGCCTTGCTTGTTGTACTCCCGCGATTGTCTTGAATTATCTGATTACACAAAAATGCGGGATATAACAGGAAAGTTCTAGATGTGTGGAGAGTGTTGGAGAGAAAATGGGAAATGAAAGAAATGAACTTGGGCCTCCTTATATAAAATTTAAAATCTGTCCTGGCGGTATTATACGGACACAGATACGGTCCCTATAACTTATACGGTCCATATATGTGACTATATAATGCTTCCAGTTGAGAGCTCTTCTCTGGACAGGTTATACGGTCCCTTATATGGGCCATATAAATTATACGGGCCGTATAAGTTGGCCGTATAACTCCCAGTTTTCTGAAGTTGCTCTCGTCGTTTCGTTTGATCTCCAATCCTTATGGAACCTTCTTAGCACTTGTTTAACACTTCATTAGCAATCTAAGGGTCATCATAACACTTCATCACGACATTATTAAATCGTGATTAGCTCGGTACTTAGCAAACCCTTTTATAAAGCACAACCTATACTTCACCTTCCTTAACGAACTTTCTCCTCTTGCTTCAACATCTGTGGAATTTTAATTAGAACCATTAAGTAACCTTTCTTACTTGTAGAAACATCATATACCTCTTACCCTGTGTTTGCCTATTCACTGTGCAACGACATGAAATTTTCTGAGGTGTAACAGAAAGGCGATGGGGTAGAAGTGAGAAAAGAAAAGGTTGAGTACATAGAAAGTGATTACCGAATTCTTGAGAAGATTGCCAAGGCCAAGAGCGCTCTAATTTGTGGACTTGGTTGATGAATGTAATAGAATCTCTTAATGCACAACAGCCATGCAGATCTGGGATGCACTGAAGACTGCTCATGAAGGAACTAACCAAGTAAGGAAGTTTAGGAAGCCAATGCTCTCTACTGATTTTGAGAACTTCCAGATGAATCCACGAGAGAAAATCGCTTAGATGTTCACTCGATACACTTCCATTATGAATGAACTGACCTCACTTAAAAGTTATCTCCACTGAAGACTCAGTAGACAAAAATATCAGAACCCTGCCAAAAGAAATCAAAATGAAAGCTACAGCAATCAGGGAGGCAAAAGACATAGAGGAGATATCTTTAGATGAACCGGTAGGAAACCTAAAGACCTATGAGATGGATATAAAGAATGTAAGAACTGAATATTAACGTTCAAGAAGGTCATTAACACTTGAAACAACTGATACGAAGATGAAGAGGATATGGCCCTCATCACAAGATTTTTCGTAAAAATTCGTCAGAAGGTAAAAAATTAGTTGGGAAAAAACTATGAAGAATGAAGGAGTTTTGAAAGAGGACAAGCTGGTGGAAGCTCGAAGTGTGATAAAACAGATCACACGATCAAAGAACTGCCCACAAGGGAAATAAAGTGGATGAAGAGAAGGGCAGATAAGGAGAAAGAGGAAACTAGCTAGAGCAATGAATGAACTAAAGCTATGGTAGCAGCTTGGGGATCTGAAAATGATTTCGAAAATGAGCTCCGATCATCGCACTCATGCCTCGATGATCTTCCGTAATCGATACGGAGAAAGACATTAAGGTAAGTACATATGGGCTCAAGGAAAAAGTAGATATGATGTCAGATGATGAATTGAAGTCCGCTATCGAAAATTCAATAGATGAAATTGATGAGATAAGAACAAGGGGAAACAAGTAACTTTATGAGCTTACAAGCTTAAAGGATCAATTATTTAAGAGTGAGGTTAGCGGAGGCAAAACTGAGAAGAAGAATCAGCTACAAGCTTTTCAATTGCTCTCAAATCTCACGACTCAAACACACAACATTACTACAGGATTCAGATTTGATAGGATGACTGAGCCTGAAGTTTTAGAGAAAGCACTATGCACCTTGTGCGGCAATATGGGGCATTGCTAGTTTTAATGCCAGTAAATATGAGCCCTGAGCTTAAGAACCTGAAGATTACGAAGAACAATGCCACAAGCATCAAGAAGAGTGTATTAAATATTTGTAATAGTACTACATAGGTATTGCCTGAGTGGACAAAGGAAGAACTGATCCATCCTAATGATGAAGGAAAGGGACCCAAGCGTGCATGGGTGCCTAAAACCAACCCCTAATTATTTTGCAGAAAAGAGGAGCAGAAGAGCAAGCTACAATGACATATGAATAGTGCTTGCTCAATATATAAAGAGAGGAAAACGTTAATAATTCTGCTCACTTTCAAGATTGAAGGAAGAAGGTTCTGCAAAAAGGAAGGTTATCAAAAGGAGAAAGGCAATTAGACAGGGGAAACGTGTATGGAACAGGTTTAGAAACCTATTCTGTGTATTATAACCAAGACAATTAACAGGGACAGAGGGCGTTTACTCCAGAGGTTAAAGAGCTAAAATTGAGAAAGCAAAACCTGAAGACCCATTCAAGGTAAAGGGAAAATATGTGGTTAGTGCGTCTATACTATATTGAAGAAAGATTCCCACTGGGCGTACAAAAGAAAAAATTATGCTGGGATTAGGGATGATTAAAGCTACACATGTACCCCTTAACTATGTAAGGAAGGTTGTCTCATACTGTGGTACACTAAGTAATGAAAATATTTTGCTCAGTCTTGTACATTAAGGTGTACGTCCTATACAATGTAGGATCATGATCTTGAAAATTCTAAACATGATGATTATCATAGAAGCAAGCCTCAAATCTAAGGTTGCAAATATGCTTCAAGCATGTTTTCTTTTCCCAGCAGTTTACCATATATTGAGATCATAGAACAAATAGGACAACCTGGTATACCGACCCTAGTCATGTCTAGCCGTCTTAAGTATGCTTTGAAAAAAGAAAAAAGGGAGTAATGATTAAATTCTTGAAAAAGCCTTAACTTTCAAATCTTACCCTTCCCAAAAAGACTACTCGACTACACTATTGTCCTCTGCATAAACCAATATAGCTACTTTCTCACCTCACTAAATTCCTCTCTCTCACATCTAAAACAATTTTTTTTTCCAAAATTCAGTTTGAAACTCTGATCAGTCTCACATCCCCTCATAATTGTCACACCCTAATTTTCGATAGGGCATGATGGGCACCCGACCCTTACTTAGGGCCGAGCGAACCCGCTGACTCTCGTTATACTCATAATCATGTCAGGCCTTTAACCCTAACATGAATGCATAATGAAAGCTTTCAAAGAAACATACTTTTCATCTTTCTCAAATCAAGTGAAATCAGAACATATGAAATCTGCAATACAATGCATATTGATACATCGGCTTACAGAGCCGCTTACAATACTGACATATTATACACATGACTCTGTCTGCAAAGCCTCTAACATAACTCGAGACACCATAACATAAACACTCTGACTCGGCAGCACTCCGGGAGGAAATGGAGCTCGCCAATCCAGCTGGAACATCTTCTATTAACATTCTCTACTCATCTGTACACCTGCGTGGCATGAAACGCAGCCCCCAAAGAAAGAGGGTCAGTACGGAATATGTACTGAGCGTGTAAAGCATGGAATATAGAAAACGAGGTCATAACCGAAGTAAGGAGTACAGAAAGTGAGCATAATAACCAGAATACCAAAATGCTTGCATTTGAAATACAAATCATACATAAGAGGTACAGAAGACAAATATAATGATCAGAGTGCCAAAGTGCTTACTCCTGAAATACAAATCATGCATATCAATGTCATGTATCATATCCGGCCCATAATGGGACTGAGTGACATAAGTAAATAATCACCTCGTACATATGCATATATAACGTGTCCCGGCCCTCCAGTGAGGGACTCGGTAAATGAGGTCATATAATCGTCATGCATAGCCATCATATCATCATATACATATATACCGTACCCGGCCCTCTAGTGAGGGACTCGGTGAATAGAATCATCATATCATCATGACATCATATTATCATATCAAATATCACATACGGTCCGTAATGGGACCCGGCGGACAGAACGTGGTCGGCACTCCATCTTTGGCGCCACAACACATCATACTTCAGAATATTGTATACCTCCGAACACATCATACTCCGTATCACATCATACTTCGTAACACATCATACTTCGTATCACATCACACTTCGTAACACATCATACTTCGTATCACATCATACTTCGGAATACACATCATACTTCAGAATATAGCATAGTGCGCACGATAACATAACCGGCCCGGGACTCGGCGAAAGACGTAACAATAGTAAGCACGAGCGGAGTCGTGAGAAACTATATGCAATTTAAAACATTTACAAAGACTCGATAAAATAATCAAAACTAACCATCATTTAAAAGCCAAGACAATAGTCAAATCAAGTTTCTTCCGAATGTCAATCGGGAACATATCAAATAGAACTTTAGAGATCACCGTTACGTATCAGAATCATATGCATAAAAATCCTCATTCCAGACTCACCAGATAAGTAAGTAATCATACTCGGGGGTCGGGATGATAGCCATATTATGTTCTTTTAAAGAGTCGTTAGGACTATACAACGAAGGTCTCGGGGGCCCACGGATATGCATCATACCAATCCGGGCCCGCCCATGAAAGTTAAAGTCATTATACGTTGTAGAATCACTTATGGGCATATCAAAGCGATCCGGTTCTGTCTATGAAAGTTACGGACATTTTTAAACATAGGGTCCTTTAGGAACAAAACCGTTTATACAACATTTTAATTCCAATCATATCAAAGACATAAAGACCATAACTTGACCATATTAGGGATGCCAACAACAAGAAGCAAATATGAATCATAAACATGCTCTAACTTAAGAATGGAGTTACCCCAAGGCACAAATCATGTCATATCTTACTTCCGTCTAAGACATGCCAAAAGAAGGAAAGAGTAAGCTTTACATACCTCGTCCGCTTCCTAAGCTAATCCAAACTTAAGTCTCGCTTCTCAAGATCTACAATAACGTCGTTAGATGCCAAACATTAGTCATGAGCACTTAGGAATCCAATTTCCAAGCTAGCACTTTATCTACGTAAATTTGGGCAAAAGATTTCCCCTATAAACTCAACATCCCCGAGAATTCAACTCGGCCAAATCTTCAACAACAATACCAACAACCATATTAACAATATCAATAATCCATTCCAAACGCATTCTAACATTAATAACTCCTTTCTACGTAATTCGACGACATTCAATTACATTCAATTTAACTACATACTTTCAAGCTAACATCAACACTCATAAGTTCAAGTACTAATCCGAGATCATTCAAATAAGATTCAAGAACATTTCAAACAATCCACACAATATTCAAAACAACCCAACCAATATACTACTTTACCCGAAACCTCCCATTTCCAATAGGAACAACAACAACACATTTCCATCTTCCAAATTCATCAACTATACCCATAATCCACACGTTGACAACATTATCTTCATAAATACAAGAAACAATAATTGATTCACATTAGCTTCCAAAAACAGCCCGCACACAACTTAATTCATTAAATCTTCATTTTTCATCATGAAATCCATAACAACATCAACCAAAACACTAAATAAAATTTGTTCATCATGCCTACACCAAAACAACATATACACGGCTACAACTTCCACACCACAATTTCATGAATTTCATTCATTTTCATACTCCACAACATACACAAATCATCCATAATATAAGAAAAAGAGGATTAAACCTTACCTTTTTCACTCCACCTCTTCACTCGGCTAGGGTGGTATTTTGCAAGGATGAAGAGTTTGCTTGCTCCAACAATTATCCCATGTTAATAAGGACCTTCCACTTGGTAGAAAAGCTAGAAGGAAATATTTTTCTTGATCACTTCTCATGGCCTTGGATTCGGCCAGCCATGGCCGATTGTTTTTCTCCTTTTTTTTTGTTTTCCATTTTTCCCTAAGTTTCTAGAATTGGAAAAAGATGAATAAGTCTTGCTTTGTCATGACTTATACATATATATATACTTAGCTCCCACAAATATATGATGTACACATGGGCCATTTCATGGCTTGAAAATATTGGCCAACCATGGGTGGAGCCCATACCATACCCCACGGCCACATGGCCATTTGGCCACTTTATGAAATAATTTTTTTTCAACTTTTAGCCTCTAATTTTTCTTATTCCAAATTTACCCTTAATACTCCATACCAATAAAAGATGAATATGCAACTTATACCAAAAACACGGTCGGAAAATAGACTTGTCCATAACTTGTCGCAACCAACTTAAAATATTCCAACGTACAAAATATGGGATATAACATCCTTCCCCCCTTTAGAACATTCGTCCTCGAATGTTCAACTAATCGCATAGGGTCTTATAAAGATCTCAGGGGGGGGGGGGTTCCTTTATTTCCATAACATACAGTCTCATCTCCCAACCATATTTCTTCTTCATCTTCTCTTCGACTTCCCAAGCCATCTTCTCCCTGTTATCGCTCCGCCATAATACCTTAACAGAAGTCACGTCCTTAGTACGCAACATTCTTACCTTACGAACAATGTAATAAGGTCCAATACATATCGGGTTAAACCTTCCATGGGTGATATCTTCAAGCACACCCACTCACCGATTCCGTAATTCTAAGTGTCGATTGTCTTCATCTTACATTTGCATCTCTTCGCACCGCTTCCCCCCTTTAGGGGTGTACTTATATCATTATCCAATTATACTCACCCTATGTCCGTATTTTCCAATCTCAATTAGACGGCACTTTTATTCCAACATTCTGATCCTTTTGCCGCTCATCTACTCACCTTCTTTCTTTTCCAACTATCATTGTGCCAGTACTTCCCAAGCTTATCCTATAGTGAAAACAGCATCAGCTTGCCTTGTGACATTTGTGCCATTCATTCCATTTTTTTCACTTGAACCTCGTTGCCCTGTCCGATCAATGTCTCCCATATACCGCCACGTTGGTTGCCGGAATACATATATCCGCCGATATAGCCATGTACGGAATATCTTATGCGTACCTATGTATATATACTTACTATCATCTCGCTTACAAAATATTTCCAATCACCATTCAAACTCACCCAAATTCCAAAGCTCCGATGCACCTTCATCACATAATCTGGAGTAAGTTGAAGTCTTAACAGATTTCGAAACATTCTCATTTTACCTCGTTCTTCATCTTTTCTATAACCGAGTCTTTCACAGTCCCGTCACTTATAGTACTCGTATCCTTAGCTATACATGTCATGAGCTATTTACTGCTCGTTATCTCGCTTTCTTCTTACTTCTTCTTCCAATTACCCTTATGCCAAACTTTCCCTACAGAACTTGATAAGCCTTCCTTATTCGTTCTATAGCTTGCTTTTCCGTTTCACACTTGCCTTTATATTTGTCACGACCTAACCCTGTAGGCCGTGACTAGTGCCCGAGCGGGGCACGCAAACACACTTATCATACAGAATCACATACAGATGGCTTATGCGTATACAAATATCAGACACCGTCTCAGATTATCTCAAACTGTCTCAAACGCAAACATATATCTATATATATCAGAAGCCGGCAAGGCTATCAAATGGTGCAACGGCCCAAAACACATACAAATGCAAGCCGACAAGGGGGCCCCGCCCCGCGAACGGGATCGCCCGTAACATATAACATACAAACACACCGTACGAAGTAGGCACAACCCACATATACGTCTACAGACCTCTAAACAGACCAACAGAATCATATGACGGGACAGGGCCCCGCCGTACCCCTGAACAAACGAATACATATGCAACGAACGAATATATACCAAAATGTGGGCTCCGGAATAAAGGGAGCACTCCAACAGCAGAATAGGTGTCCTAGACTGGCGGATCACCGAACTGTACGTCTGTACCTGCGGGCATGAAATGCAGCCCCCGAATACAGGGGGTCAGTACGGAATATGTACTGAGTATGCAAAGCAGAAGATAAAGTAAACAAATCTGAGTCATAATCGAAACAGAAGTACAGAAAGTAAGTGCATATCTAAAATACCAAAATGTCTAGTTTCAAAATACAAATCATGCATAGGGCTCAGAAAATATGGTCGCCCGCCCGTCAATGGCGCCATAACACATCATACTCCAGAAGATTTCATATCTCCGAAACCCGACATACCGCGGTCAAAAATCCAATGTCAATATCACATATACACGGGGTACCGGCCCAATGACAGAGGAGCTCGGCGAACCGGACACATCATAACACCAAATATACACGGTACCCGGCCCAATAACAGAGGAGCTCGGCGAACCGGACACATCATACTCCAGAATATCATATAGTACGCACGATACATAACCGGCCCGGGACTCGGCGAAAGATGAAATAACCATTTGCACGAGCAGAGTAGTGAGTAACCATATGCATAAAATCATTATCATAAGCTCAAAAGATAAGTAAATTGATCGTACTTGAAATCGGGATAATAGTCATATCATATTCCTTCAAAAGTCATCAAAAGTACATAAGGGAAAGTCGCGGGGCCCACGGACGGGTGTCGACCCGAGCCGGGCCCGCCTATGAAAAACATAGTCATCATATGCCATGAAAGCTCCTACGAACATATCGAGGCAATCCGAGCCTTTCTGTGAAAGTTACGGCCGTTCGTAGTTACGGAACTCTTTAAAAATAAAACTTTTTATGCAACCTTTGAAAATCAAATATTCCAAAGACATAAGGGCCAATATTTCATCACATCAAGCATACGAATACTGAGAAACAAGTAAGAATCATAAACATGCTCGGATCGCGAGAATAGAATTTCCTCGAGGCTCGTGTCATAGCCTATTTGTAACTAAGGCATGCCAAAAGAAGGAAGGATTGAGCTTTACATACCTCGTCCGCTCTCAAAGCTAATCCAAACTCAAGCTAATCCCAACCTATGTCTCGGGCTCCCCAAGGTCTACACACGTCAACGGATATCAAATATTAGCTATAGGCATTTAGGCATTTAATTCCAAACTAGCACTTAATTCTACAGAAATTTGGGCAGCATTTCCCCTGTAAATAGACCAACCCCGAGAATTTAACTCGGCCAATTCAACAACAACAACACCAACAATCATTCTAACAACATCAACAATCAATCCGAAAAGCAATATAACATTAGTAACCCTCTTTTACATCATTCAACAACATTCATTATATTCAATTCAACGGCTTACCTTCAAGCCAACATCATCGCTCATACATTCAAATACTAGTCCGAACCCATACCAACAACATTCAAGAGCATTTTAAACAATTCATACAATATTTCCAACAATCCAACAAAGGCTCCAATTTACCCGAAAACTGTCCCAAACCCGAGAACACATCCATAACACATTCCTAACTTCCGAATCATGATTTGCACCAACAATCCACATTCTAACAATGTCATTCTCATAAATATAGAAATTACATTAAATGCGCATTAACCTCCAAATCAGCCCGCAACATTTACAACATCAACTTGAGTCATTACAATCTCATTATCAACATAGAATTCACAACGACAACAATCGACATACTAATTAGAATTAATCCATTCTTGTCATATAATATGACCTATATTCGGCCAACACTACACATATACATATGTTGATGATTCTCATTCTTTTCTTCACACTACACAACTAAGCATGCTACATAGAATTAATTCATTACTTCTACACCACACAACACACACACACGGCTACAAGCCATGCACGGCTCAACTTGTCCTATGCCATATTTCATCAATTTCATCATTTTTGGCATACTACAACATGCATACATCATTCATAACACATAAAACAAGATTAAATCTTACCTTTCTTCTTCAACTTCACAACTAGGCTAGGGTTTGCGATTGATAAAACGGATGGTTTGTTCGCTCCAACAACACTTCCACGTTACCTAGGGACCTCCAATTAGTTGATTTGCTTGAAGAAAATATTTTGTGATGGCTCAATTTGGACTTGAATTTCTAGGGTCTTGGCCGAATGGCCTTAGTAGTTCATCCAAGGTTCTTTTTTTTTTCTAAGTGTGGGAATGGGAAAGATGAATACTTAGTCATCTTTGAGCTTCATATAAGAGTTACACATGTGTCCCATGGCCCACACATGTGTTGGACCAATTAAAATTGGCCACAAAATGTGTGGGGGCCATCCCTTAACCCACACGGCCAACATGGCCAAGAATGCATGATTTCCAACTTTCAATTGTTTCACTTTTGGTCCCAAAATTTCCTAAATGTTCCATACCAACAAATTCATGAACAACTTATGTCTCAAAACAAAATCGAAGGTCAAAAGTCTCGACTTCGTATCCCGGAATGGTCATGTCCCTAACTTATCATAGTTAAACCGGATTGCCCCAACGTACAAAATACGGGATATAACATCCTCCCCCCTTTAGAACATTCGCCCTCGAATGTTAAATTAACCTTACGGGGTCTTATAAGCACTCGGGGGAGTTTCTTTTATAGCAATCACACACAATTCATTCATTGATCAACATAGTCAAGTAAAGAATTTGGATTACCTGTAGGTACCGGAAATAAATGAGGATACTTCTTCTTCATCTCCTCCTCAGCCTCCCAGGTCATCTCTTCCCGGTTATTGTTCCGCCACAGCACTTTAACGGAAGCCACATCTTTATTCCGCAACCTTCTTACCTGACGATCCAATATGGCTATAGGCTGCTCTTCATAGGATAGCTCCTCTGTGACCTGGATATCATCTACAGGAAATACTCTGGAGGGGTCACCAATGCATTTACGAAGCATAGAAACGTGGAATACCGGATGCACTGCTCCCAAATCAGGCAAGATCTAATTCATATGCAACCTTGCCTATTTTACGGATGATCTGATAAGGCCCAATATATCTCGGACTGAGCTTTCCTTTCTTGCCGAATCTCATAACACCTGTTATAGCCCGTATTTCGTGCGCTCGGACATTTTGAAGAAGTCGTGGAATGTGGAAGGTAAGATCGTTTTTCAAAACTATTTTAATGCGCAAGTGGGTTATTAATATTATTTAAGAATATTGTTGATATGGAATATTGAGAAAGGTTGAGGGCGAAAAAGGAAAATTCGCGAAATGGTTCATGGAAATATTAAAAAAAGGCTAGGGGCAAAATGGTCATTTCACGAGTAATCAAGAAATTTCTTGGAAAAGGGCCATGTGGCCGAAAAAAAAGAGGGGGGAAAAGAGACAAAAAGGGATTAGTCATCTTTTGGGAAATTTGAAGAAAATAAAAGAAAAGTCAAGAAAAGAAAAGAAAATTCTAGAGAAAAAGAAAGAATGAAGGGAGGGGCATGTGCCCCTCACATGCTTGCAAGGCTATATATATACATATAAGGGTGGTCATCTTTGGAATAAAAGAAAGACTTGGAAAAAAAAAAAAAAAAAGAGATAGGGAGGTGTTCGGCCATGGTGGCCGAACCTGGAGATAGGAGGAGTGAAGGAGAGGAGCTATTTTCTTCCACTTTTCCTACTTAATGAAAGGTTCCTAGCAAGGTGCTGTAGCTAGAGGAACAAGAAAAACATTTGTTCTAGCAAGCTACAAGCTCTAGCCAAGTGAAGGGTTAAAGGAAAAAGGTAAGAACCAATCTTCTCTTATGTGTTATGGATGCTTGGTATATGTTGTAGTATGGAGAAATGAATGAAAAACATGGAATCTTGTTAATTGAAGTGTGGCCGTGCATGCATAGTGGTTGGCCGTGTATGTGTTATATTGTGTGTAGAGAAAATGGATTAAGTGTATGAAGCATGTTGGTTGTTGTGGTAATGTATAGAGAACATGGAAAAATTCATGAAAATCTATGTGAAAAGTGTTGTGGCCGTGTGTTGCATGAGTGGCCGTGTGGGTGTGTGTTGCATTGCATGGAAAGAAATGAATAAATTTTATGAAATCTTATGTTGTTGTAATGTATAGAGATGGATGAAAATGTGTAAGGAGTGATTATGGTTGAAATAGATGTTTTGGTAAGTTAGTGTAAATTGATGTAATTTGACACTCTAGTTGTTGTCGTTATGGATTATATGACGTTGAATGAAGAATGTGGTTGAAGTTAATGAATATAGATGATAATGAAATGTATGGTTGTTGTTAAATTTGAAGGTTTCGGGTGAAGTAGTATGTCGATTGATTCGACGAATATTATGCGAATTGAATTGAGTTGAATTGAATATTGAAGTGTTGCTAGAATAATTGTGGTATTGTTGTTGGTTTGGCCGGGTTGAATTCCGGGATGTCGTTGATTAAAATTGGCGAGATAGACTCGGGACGGTATATTTATAGGGGAGATGCTGCCTAAATTCCGGCGGATCATAAGTAAATGTATTTGAAAGGTTAAGACAAGTACGCGGTAATGAATCTAATGATTGTGTCAATCGTATTGAATGTAGACCAGCGGCAACGAATTTGGATGGATAGGACAAGTACGCGGTAATGAATCTAAGCTCTTTCCTTCTATGGCATGAATCATATGGTGTAATATTATAAATGCTCCTATAACGTCCTTATTTCAAAAGTTAGAAATTATGATTTTAAAGCATGACTTTTCTTCTTAAAAGTTTATAAATGTTTTAAAAAATATTCATTTTTCTCCAAAATCCCAGTTTTACGTTTTTTATAGTTTTTATGACTAAAACGACGACTATGGTTTTATGATGACGATGATGATGCCCGATATGAGGAAACGTCTATGATGAACATGTCAAGGATATGTCTTTACCATGAATACGACGATATGAAGTGTTAAGCTATTTTTGGATAATGACTATTTTAAAGGCTTCAAAGTATGCGAAATGATATGTTATGATCCTGTTTTATATTTTCCCGTGATGTTATCCTTGTTTGTTAGTCTCGCCTTATAACACTAGTTCCTTCAAGGTGAGACATGACGATCGCGATTACTCCATAATGCAATCGGAGGTTCCCGACCTTACGTCACTCCGATAAAATTATAGCTTTTGATTGGGCTCCAATGCATGCTTATGATGGATGCTACACTGGCCTAGATGGCCGGGCATGTCACCGCTACGGCGGCAATTGGATGTTACACTGGCCTAGAGGGCCGGGCACGACCGCCACTACGATAGGCGTAGTGGTCCGCATATAATGACACCGGGCCTATTGGCCGGGCACGACCCCCGCTGAGTGGCGGCGAAGAGATTTACCCGGACGCGGGACGCCGGACGCGGGCTAATGATGCCTTATGTGATGCGGACGGACTATGTATGTATGTATGTAGGAATAACGATGGCATGCATGACTCCGCCTTAAGAGGCACTCGGATGTACGGACTACGTAAACGGCACATGATATGTTTTACGGCCCATTCCGTTATTACACTTGATACGCTTTTACTATGTTGCTACTCATCGCTATATCTCCTATTATGTTACTATTCATGCCTTACATACTCGCACAATGCTCGTACTAACCCCTTTTCTTCGGGGTCGCGTTTCGTGCCGCGCGAGGTACACCCGGATGATCGACGCCATTATAGAAGATGTTCCCCGAAAGTTGGCAAACTCCCGTTTTCCGGAGTGTCGCCGACTCAGCGTGCGATGCCATGATGTCTTGTTTGAAGTTAGAGACTTTGCAGACACAGTCGTGGGTTTCGGGAGTCAGTTTGTATTATGATACAAGTTTTGTACAGTTACATATTTTATTTGATTTAAAAGCAAAAAAAAAAAAAAGAATGTTTCAGCAATCTTATTATGTATACTTGACGTAGAGATTCAAAAAAAAAAAAAAAATCAGTACGTAGTAAGAGTCAGTGGGTTCGCTCGGCTCCGGTTACGGGGTCGGGTGCCCATCACACCCTAGTGAGATCGGGGTGTGACAACACCCTTCATAGGTGACACTTTCAGGAATACCCAATCACCAGTCTGAAACTCTAAATGTCGACGGCGATTATCTGCATATGATTTCTGTCGACTCTGAGCTGCTAACAACCGCTCCCGAATGAGTTTCACCTCATCAATCGTCATTGATCATATCTAGGCCAATCAACTTAGTCTCCCCCAACATCAAACCGCCAATCGGTGACCCGCACTTCTGCCATACAAAGCCTCATATGGTGCCATGTCGGGATATCGGAGTGGTAGTCACATATAAGCAAATTCAACAAGCGGCAAATGATCATCCAGCTACCCTCGAAATCAATAACACGGGCCCGCAACATATCTTCCGGCGTACGAATAGTGCGCTCGGCCTACCGTCCGTCGACCGAGGATGAAATGTTGTGCGAGACTCACTTGTGTCCCAATCCTTACGAAATGATCTCCGAAATTAGCGCAGAAGCTCGGGCACCTCTGTCGGAGATGATAGATATGGGAACTCCGTGAAGCCTCACAATCTCCTTAATATATAACCTGGCATAATCCTCAGCTGAATACGTAGTCCGGACTGGGAGGAAATGGGCTGATTTTGTCAGCCTATCAACAATGACCCATATGGAGTCATACCTCCGTGGAGTGCGAGGTAAGCTTTGTAATAAAGTCCATATTAATTATTTCCCACTTCCACGATGGTATCTCCATCTCCTCGTAATAATCCACCCAAGACCGATGCTCGATCTTAACTGCCGGCAATTTGGACGCGAGCGACGAACTCGCTATGTCCCTTTTCATACCATCCCACCCGCATAAGCATCCGAGAGCATGATACATCTTCGTCGACCACAGGTGAACGAGAATAACGGGCATAATGTGCCTCGCCCTATAACCAGCAAACGCGGCCCCACAATGTCAGGTACACATAATCTGCCCCTATGTAATAATACTCCATCGGATGTAATCTCGAACGGGGTCTTCTCCTTTTCAAGGGCTGTGTCTCTGTCTGCCAAAATAGGATCCTCATACACCGCCGCTTTATCTCTTCCGTAATAGAGGATTCGCGTTATCGAACAAACGATATCTCCGAGAATCGGCCAAGCGAACTCCCGGACCAGCTAGGCGGTGGATCTCGCAAACCATTTCTTTCCTGCGATGGCACGTCTACTAGGGAGCGCCGCTTAGACTTACGAGAGTGCATACTCGCCACAACATTAGCTTTCCCGGATGGTATAGAATATCAACATCATAGTCTTTCGACGATTCTAACCACCTCTCTCGCCGTAAATTCGGCTCATACCTTAAAAGATGTCTTGCAGGCTTTGTGATGTATAAATATTAATGTGAACACCATATAGATAATGTCTCCACATCTTCAAAGCATGAATTACCGCGGCCGGCTCCAAATCGTGAGGTAGGATAATTTCTCTCGTGCTTTCGAGCTGGGAGGCATAAGCTATAACTGCGCCGTGCTGCATCAATACACACCCCAAACCAACACCGCAGGCATCACAATAAATCACAACCGTCCTGGTCCCTCGGAAGGGTCGGGGGAGCCGTAGTCAACTTCTCTTTCGAGAATCCGGAACTGTCGTTCACAAGCATCGGTCCACGGAACTTAGCTCCTTCCGAGTCGGCCTTGTTAAAGGCAACGAAATCGAAGCAAATTTCTCCACAAATCTCCGAAAACCCAAAAAACCCCCCCAAAAAAACGTACCTCTCGGCGTC
>NC_081348.1:1269119-1280717 GCF_029784015.1 Lycium ferocissimum
CGAATAAGCGTTGCTATAAGTATTTTATTGAGTTTCATGACCTACTTTGGGATTTGAAAGCGCTTAAAAGACTATTTCGACACGAACCATTTTGATACCGAAAAGACTTATGTTTTGGTTATTATCAAATGTTATTTATAAATTCCGCCTATCCGAGCTATGCTATAGAGTTTGTATATGTTTTACATTTTGATATACATAAATGACTCTAAGATTCTATTTTGATAAGACTCCTCCCGACCTTAAAAAGGTATGTCTTATGCCTGTCCAGGACCCTTTTCTTGATATGTCATTTGATCGTTCCGTCCGATCTCGGTATATGTTGTACGTTTTATATTGCATTTAGTTTCTCACTACTCTACTCGTGGATGCCTCAATGCTTCCTTCACCGAGCCCGCCGGGATATGTTATCACGCGTATTCCGTTGCATTGTTCGTCGTGCCTCGGTGTGAGGGCGGTATATATGTACATGGGTTGTGGTGTATGATGTGCCATGTACACACTCACGATATGATATGATATGATATGGCCATTTGATATGCTACGATATGTGCGCATTCGATATGATACGATATGTTGTGGCGCCGGCGTCGGGGCGACCACTTTTCGTTTCTTAGTCGAGTCCCGTGATGAGGGCAGCTATGGCATATTTCTGCTATGCATACGTTTATGTTTATGAGTAAGCATTTCGATACTCCGATTATTACTTTTATGTTCGCATTCGTTTGGTTATAATTCTGTTTGTTGGACTCTATGCTTTACATACTCGGTACATATTCATCGACGCACCTTTGCGACGGCGTTTCATGCCACGCGGTACCCGGATGAGTACGGGGCTTTGTAGGAGATGTCCCAGCGGCGTTGGCAAGCTCCAATTGCTCCTGGAGTGCTGCCGTGTCCGATTATGCATGATATGTGTTCTAACTGTTTGTTAGAGACTTTGCAGACAGAGTGTGGGTTACGGATGTCGATTCGTAGGCGGCTCACCGGTAGTCGTATGTCATTCGTATGTTATGCCATAATTTTCATATGATTACGTAATGCATTCTCGTCGGTTGTACACCACAAAGGATATTTCCGGAACATTTGTTGTATCGTCATTTTTGTCGATTAATAGTCGGGAAGTTTATGTGTATGTAATAAGAGTCGTGGGTTCGCTCGCTCACGAATGTGGGGTCGGAGTGCCCATCACACCCTAGTAAAATCAGGGTGTGACACTGGAGCTGGGGTTGAGGCTCCCTCACGCTCCTCTAATATAGGCACTGAACGGGAGGACTGAGATTGAGCCACACTTTGGGACTCACTTTCTTCTACTATCGGTGGCGGTGCTCTTTCGCCTCGCTTTTCTACCACCGTCGCCTTTTGGGTCGCTAAAGCCTTTCTCTTCTGAGCATTACGAAATACATAACACATCGTTAAGAAACAAGAAGTCCTTACATCATACCTCTATCGCACGATTTCTTATGAAGAAAGAAGGTCACCCATTCCTAAAATGTCCACAGCTTCTTGTTTATAAGTGTGGCGCACAACACACCCATAACCAAGACTCTACTAGACACGGTTCGTAGACACACCCTGGGACTGAACTGCTCTGATACCACTTTTGTCACTACCCAACCCGAGGGCCGTGACGAGCACCCGGTGTTAGCCCACCCGGGCACCCCTTAACATACTTTCACCTCACATCTAGGTGAGCCACATACTAATCATGCTTTTTATTTATCATCATTTTAGCCTCAACAGGCAACAAACGCATCTATGTCATCAATAACACGCTGCCCATACAAATGTACATAAGCCGACAAGGCTATCAAAATAATATCCCAAAATATACGTCGTCAAGGCCGAACATATCTAACCATATGCACAATGCCTATGAGCCTCTAAGAAGGGTACATCATATCATAACATATGGGCGGGATAGGACCCTCATGCCCATGAATATATACACAACGAATTTATACCAAAAGGCATAGCGACTCCCGAAGGAAATGGAGCTCTGCTATGTAGTCACGAGAAAAATACGGTATGGATCGAGTCTGTCTCCCTGGCCACCTGCGGGCATGACGCAGCGTCCACAAACAAAAGGACGTCAGTACGAAGAATGTACTGAGTATGTAAAGCATGATCAATATCAATATGGAAGCATAATGGATAACGCATGAAATAACATAAGGTGGGAGACAATAGCATCATCATCATAGCACTTAACTGCTTTCCATAGGGACGTTCCATTTCTATTTCGCACTCGCGTACATACATTCATATCCTTGCTCATTTACCTTTTGTATTAATTTCGTACTCATATTCATATCTCCTTTCACACTCATGCTCATATCATGTACATTTCATATACATAGCCCTTATTTGGCACTTATATGGTCTCAACATATTCATACTCTAATTGATGTCATATACATAGCTTATTCGTACTCATATAGATGTTTATACATATAGCTTATTCGTACTCATATAGATGTCATACATAAAGCTTATTCGTACTCATATAGATGTCATACATATGGCTTATTATATTGCGTACCCGACATGAGAAGGTTCGGTGTTTTACGTACTGGCCCTACAAGGCTCGGTGCACAGCCGCCAAGGCTCAGGGTTGTTCGTACCTGGCCCTACCAAGGCTCAGTGTTATTCGTACCCAACTGCAGTGGTGTGCGCGCGTCGTTATATATAGATATACATATGTACTTACTTACTATATTCTACCCGGCCATATAAGCTCGGGGTTCACAATAGCCTCTCATGGGTACACATACATATAAGCTCTATCTATCCTTAGCCTTTTTACTATCGTCATTCATTACCTTCTATCCTTAGAGTGTTACTCGTCGTATAAGGAACTTAATACAATCATATCATTTGAGCGTCATTAGCTTAATAGCTTCTCGAGCTAGGATCGCCAGATAGTATAATGAACTCATAGGAAGATGAACATTTGGCCAAAGAACGATGCCTTATGAAAGAAGGGTTAGCCTTACATACCTTTTCGTGTAACTATTCTATCACTTGAGCGTTCCTCTTCAAGGCTCACGTTCTACCTTCATTGAAGTGCATACTCATATTAGATGATGGATGGAATTTAGCATTCATAACTAATTTTAGAGAAAATCGGACGGCATCTCCTTTATTTATTTATACAACTTCCATCGTATTACATATCAACTCCCAAACATCAATAATTACATTCACAATATCATCACAATAACTTTTAGTCATCTACATTACTCTTACTTCACAATTCTCTTCACTTTATCCATATTCATAGTCATAACTCGACAATACGTTCATTCACATACAATGTCTATTTCCATACTCTCACTATCATTTATAACATGATCATATTCACAAAGCATCAAGAATCGTAACTCATTCCAAACATTTACTCAAAAGTGATACTATTCACACATTCATGACCCATTTCCTATATTCTTTTGTAATCCAAGTGTTTCAACTTCCAAATACTTCAAACCACATGGAAACATCACAAAACTTACCTTAGATAGTGTAGGATCGAACCTTGGTGGCATATACCTCACTTGAGCAAAACCCTAGATTTCCCCTCACTTGAATTCCTTGCCTTCGGTGAACTTTAATGGGTTCTCTTACTTTGATTCACTTGTATTGATGATAAGAACTTTTGATTTCCTTTGGATTCTTGTTCATGAAATTTATATGATGCCCTAGAAGTCTTAGAGAGAAGTGGAGAGATGTTGGGAATGAAATAATGAAGTTGGAAACACATTTAAAGACTTGAAACATTTCAGTCCGTCGGGTGTTCCGCAGACTATTCCACGGTCCGTGGAACCTAGTGTTGTCCGTGAAGCTGGTCGTGGTTCACGAACAGCCAGTTGGCTTCTCTTCTGGAAGTTCCACTGACCCATCCACGGTCCGTGGAACACAATCCTGGCCATGGAACCCAGGCGTGGAACTCACTGCTTCACCAAGTTCGATCCCGTCGTCTCGTTTGATCTCCAATCCTTATGGAACCTTCTTAGCACTTGTTTATCACTTCATTAACAACCTAAGGGGCGTTATAACTACTTCCCAACACATCATTAAGTTGTCATCAACTTACTACTCATAAATCCTTTCCGATACTTACCGCATACATGGCCTTCTCTCGGCAACTTTCTCATCTAACGTCGAAAGTCTTTCAAATATTATTTAGAATCATCAAACTCTATTTCTTGCTTATTGAAACATCGTATACTTCATATTCCTCATTAGCCTACTCACTGTGCATCAACGAAAAAATTTTCGAGGTGTAACATTCTTCACGCCTTAAGAACATTCGTCCTCGAATCTTAAGCACTCAGGGATTCTACAAAAATTTCACCAGAGTTTCCCCTATAATATGGCACTACCACCCTATCACAACAACCCATAATATCAATGCCTCACGGGGCCCAACATAATAGCAATATAACTTGGTCACTGAACAAATACATAAAAGGAAAAGCATACATACCTTATGATCTTGATGTCTCCCTCTTGGCCCTCTTCTGGGGTATTTGCGAGAAGAAGAAAGAATTTTCATAAAATCGGATACTAATTAAACAACCGTTCATCTAACGGAGGGTAGCGAGAGGACGGTACGTAGAGATGAAAGAGTTAGACTACCTTGATGCAAATGATAGGAATTCGTATATTATGCAAAAAGCGTAACTTCTCGAGATTAAACATATCAGAAGAACGTCGGCTAGAATGATGAATAAGTACAACACGCGATCTGTCCCTCTTATAACGCAGGTCTTTACCTTTTCCTTGACTATCGAGGATTGATCCGGAAATGAGTCACAATCTGGATTTGCCACGCTAGCCCCAATGGTCCTGATTGTTCCATGTCTTTATTGACTCTGTCATATTATCCACGTCTGTCTTCCCCCCTTTGATAATGCCGTTGCAATTTACAATACAACATTCAATGCTGGTGGTAGTGGAATACATTGGTAGTGAGTGCTCTCTGTATGTAATCCGTTGCGCAACCTTGTCTGCAAAACTTTGATTGTTGAAAGGTCACTTGACTTGATGTACAATGGGGTCAGTACTACCAAATCTGCAAACTTGTCAATCCATGCGATCTTAAAAATTAGAACTTGGTTGGTCAAACACACGATAGGATTTTGATGGTTTGATATGCTTCGAAAGAGTCACATATAGTTAGGGAGGTGGGTTTTGAGCCAAACTGTGGCTGATCAATGCTCTTCGGAGAAATAATCCAATGTGGACACGGGGGTGGGATGGTCCATCCGCATAAGAGGCGGCCTCTAAGTAGAGAAGAATTTGCAGAAGCAAACACGCTATCGTGAAAGCGTGTCCGCAGACGCATCCCAAGCTTCCGTAATAGGATCTCGGCTAGAAAGGCGGAGTTCGCAGAGGCGGTGAACATCCTGCACAGGTGGTTTCATGGATGCGGATCACAATCCACGGAGGCAAAAGTCGTACAGTTTCAAATGGGGTAAAAGGTGGAGTTTTTCCCCAACTCGTTACACTCTCACTTCTCTTTTCATCCGAAAACCACTCCCCACCTCCCAAATGTTTCGTCCTTTCAACATGCCCCACTCCCCATAAAACTCTTTCCCCATCCCACTTCTAACCCATTCCAAACACAAAACTCAAAACAGACCAAAAATTTAGGGCCAAAAACTCAAGAAAGTTTTCGAACTTACAAACCTCTTCCAAATCTTCACTACAAGGTATGCCTTATGCTTTCCTTCTTGCTTTAGGAAAAAATTAAGTTGCAAATATCAGTTTGTTCATGCATAAATATTGAGAATTTTGGGTAGGAAGTTGAAATTTTGTGATGTGGATTTGTACGGGGGTGTTTGTGAAATCTTTAGATTTGGTTGTTGTTTAGCGTAGGATAATGTTCACCACTGCGTATAGTAATAGAATTGCTAGAAATTGGGTTAAAATTGAGGAAAAATCGGGTGTTCAAAATAGTTGGTAGGATTTCTAGAATTTTAGGGTGTTTGTTGCTTGAAATCGTAGTCCACTGTGTTTAATCACCATGCATGCTAGAATGATTGAAGATTTAGGGGTAAAAGGGAAATTTTTAGGTCAAAAATCCGTGGGAAAATTGAAAGATTTTATGGGTTTTCGGAGGTTGATGACGACCTCACCTCTGCGGAATCAGTTTCGCAGGCGCGGTTCAGCTTCGGCACATCGCATTGTGCAAATGCGGTACCCAATCGCGGAAATGCCTCATCAATAGATGCGGACAAGTTCACGCAGGAACGACCTCACTTCTACGAGACCTGTCTCGCAGAAGCCCCCTCAACTTTGCGACACCTCTATCGCAGGGGTGGGACCTGCACAGAAAGTTTGAAAATAGTAGCATCGCTGCAGTGCCTTCGGGGGTCTATTTGCTGGTTTCTTTGGCTAGTTTGACAATTATTAAATTACAGCACATGAATCAAATGCGGAACTTGACAATGATCAATGCAGGTACCAATCAGTGAAAAATGGATCTAAATGAGAGTGAAAACATTGCCAGGTCTATGAAGAGGTCGAAGAGGATGATGAGGATCAGTATGACACCATCCGGTTCATGTCTCTCGATTACCAGTGCCATTACTTTCAAAATTTGATGGACAAGAAACTCCTACACGAGAGGGGAATCAGTATGCGTAAAGAGCCTAAACAATTACCCAAATTCTATGAGCGTCTCGTGAAAATTGGCTGGAACTGCTTTGCTCCCGACCTATGCAAGGCTAACGAGGAATGGGTAAGGTTTTTCTATGCGAACCTAAAGCGGGTGAAGCTGACTGAGCCTAATTCAGAGATTATTATTTGGGGTACGGTGGTAAAGTTTAGTGTTGAGGTGATAAATGCTCATACTAGCTTGCCCGACCATCCGATGGACGTTATGGAGGCAAAGGATGTTTGTGGGAACGACCAATGGTTGGTGTCGAAACTGATTCTAGAAAGCCCGCGGGACAAGATTACTTGGGTTCACAGGAAGACAGGGATAAAAAAAACCTAGTTTACTACGGAGGTGAAGATGTGGCAATACATCATAACCCATAGAATATGCCCTTCAGGTAATGCTACGAACTACACGTAGGTTCATGCCCTGATAATTACCTGTATTCTTAAGGATGTTCCGATTAGCGTGGGTTATCACATGCTTTGGGAGTTGAGGAAATACTTGCACCATAATGGACTTGCACCAAGATGGGCCGAGTCTGATGTTCCTGTCACGACCCTAACCGATGGGTCATGACTAGTGCCCGAGCTAGACACTCATTTACGAACCTGCTAGATATAATCCGACTAATACTAAGGACAATATGAAAATCTGTAAAAGCATGCTGTAGACTCATAATGTCATATATCAGAATGAACTTGTCTCCTAAGGAGTCACAGCTAACCAAAACATAACAAAATACGCAAGCCGACATGGCTAGCACTATACACGGGAATATCCAAAATGAACTACATCCGTATAGCTGACCAAACCATATATACAACCCACACATGTCCACAGACCTCTAAGAGTATAACAATGAAATATGGCAGTACAGGGCCCCATCGTACCCCCGAATATGCATAAGTCTATATCAAAAGGATCTGTACAAAAATGAATCAAGCTCCGGAACAATAGAGCTCTCTGAGCAGCTGAGCAGAAGTCCTAAGCTGGAGGATCACCAAACTGTGTATCTATACCTGCGGGCATGAAACGCAACGCTCGAAAAAAGGGGGTCAATACAGAAGATGTACCGAATATGTAAAGCATGAAGTACAATAATGAAGATCATGACTGAGTGGAAAGATGACAGGAGACAAGCATGATAATTAAGGAATACCAATGCATTTGTACCTAATGAGGTGATTCATGTATATATATTCTATATACCTGTCACGACCCAACCCGATGAGCCATTACTAGTGCCCGAGCTGGACACTCGTATACGAACCTGCTAGATATAGTCAGACTGAAACTAAGGACAATATGGAAATTTATAAAAGCAAGCTATGAACTCATAACGTCATATATCATAATGAACCTCGTCCCGAGGAGTTACAAATTTTTAACCAAAACATAACATAATACGCAAGCCAACAAGTGTCGCCACTATATACGGGAATATCCAAAACGAACCATATCGATATAGCCGACCAAAACCAATATACAACCCACACATGTCTACGTACCTCCAAGAGTATAAAAGTGAAATATGACGGGACAGGCCCCGCCGTACCCTCGGATATGCATAAGTCTATATCAAGGATCCGTACCAAAATAACTTAGTTCTGGAACAATGGAGCCTTCCAAACAAACCGGGTTAAGTCCTACGCCGAAGGATCACCAAACCGAGTGTCCGTACTCGCGGCATGTAACGTCGCCCCCGAAGAAAGGGGGTCAGTACGAGGAATGTACCGAGTATATAAAGCATGAAATATAATAAAGAAGATCATGACTGAATAAAAGATTACAGGAGGCAAGTATGATAATCAAAGAATACATACCCGGCCCAGGACTCGGTGAAATGATATAATAACGCTATGCACGATTAGAATATCATGAGCAACCATATACAGACTAAACCATCATCTGAGACTCAATAGAATAATCAGAATGAACCAACACTGGAGAATCAAGATAACTATTATGTCAAGTACCATTGAGAACTAGAATTTACTGGAATTATGTACGTTCATCATTTACTCGTTTATGTAATTCATGCCAAAAAGAAGGAAGGGACAGCTTTACAAACCTTTGACACTTAATCCATGACTCGATATGTATACGCTGCCCGAAGTACTTCAACCTATATTAAGACGTTAAGAACAATGGTTAAGCTACGGAAAGGCTTAAAACGTACTTCAAGTTAGTAGCTTATTTCTAGAAAATTGGGCAACATTTCCCCTATATTGTTCACTTCCCTCACATTCAAGCCAACTATAAGATCAACCAGAATACCATCAACAACGACACGTCCAAGTTACCACATCAAGAACTAGCCAAAATAAGGTCCAAGAACACCTCGAAACAGCCCGCACCGCACGCACAACACTCCAAATCAGTCCAGACGTTGCAACATTCAACAATAATCAACATAACGACCATGACATATTCAAGTTATTCCTAATGATCTATAGCCACAACACATCATCAAAAATGACCTAACAATATCATGCCCCAAACAGCCCATTAACTACAACAACACAAATACATAATCATAACCACACTTTTAGTCCTTCAACTCAACAAGAACAGCTCCTAAATACAGTATAACAATGCCCAACAACCTCATGAACATCTAATCCACATGAACATAGTACCATAACTCTTCTCATAATTCCACAAAATCCAATTCATATCTCAACAATTTCATATAAACACTACAGCTTTAAATATCAAGATTCCTTCACTTTTAAAATATAATCAATAACAACAATAACAACAACAACAATCAAACCTAATCCACCATTATCAAATTAAAACAACTCCAATACGGCCAAACACAACCTTAACATTAGCATATATAGTTCCTTGCATCCAATTCCGCTTAATACGAGTTAATCCTCAATTACAACATCATTTAACTCCAATTATATTATAAGGAGAAGAAATCTTACCTTAACTTAGCTAAAACAGATCCTACAATCACTTGCACCAATTGCACCACTTCTTCTTCCTCAATTCAAATTCTAACGTTGCTGCCTCTTGGACTTTTAGAACATCTACTAGGAATTATAATTTTCTTCCTTTCAAAATCTTGAAGTTAGCTGTGAGCTCAAGGTGGCAGCCATGGCTGTTTATAATGAACTCTTCAAAATGAGTTTTGTGAAGATGAAATCGCGTATGTAACGAGTCATCACATATATATATATATATATATATATATATATATATATATATATATATATATATATGTACCAAATTTCATTGACACGTGACCCACTTTGGCATGTCATCATCCATGCTCCAATTATATTTGTCCATGTTTTAGTGGGGCCCACTTAATAATCTGATCATGGTTGTTAATTTCCCACTTCACTAATGTTCCTACATTAATTGTAATTAATTACCAAAACCGTGCAATATTAAAATTGGGATAAAAAAAGTCCTTGTCTCATATCTCTAAAATAATGTTGTCCTTGAACTTATGTCGATTAACTTATGAATAATCCAACGTACAAAAATACGGGATATAACATCCTTCCCCCCTTTGGAACATTCGTCCTCGAATGTTAAACTAATTCTATAGGGTCTTATCAAAATTTTCGAGAAAGTCTCCTTTATCGCCATCCCTACCAACTTGCATTCAAGAATCTACGATGCCTCACAGTGGCCACAATAACATATAGTCTCATCTACCAATCATACACCTTGGAAAATTTTGCGTTATCACCGTGGACGCTTTTTAGTAGGAGCTCGGAGTAGAAAGTAGTTACACAAGGATTATGGATGAAGATTATGTCATCTGAGTACGAGAATGTATATATATGACATTTGGGAGAGTGTAATGGAGTAAATCGGTTAATATGATAACTCGATGATAGCCCTCGAAACCACGAGTTAAGGTGGGGCCCACATGTCGGGATTTTGTAAAGGATATATTAAAAGTGATACAAGTAGTACGTGGAAAGTTGAGCAAGTCCTAAGAAGGACCCATAAGCCAAATATGGACATAAGCCCTCTAAAAGGACGATTTAAGAAAACGTTTTCGGATGATCTGACTTGGAGGGGCAAAGACGGCATTATAATTTTGGAATTTGGAAAAATACCAAGAATAAAAGTTGTAGATAATTGAAAGAGATTTCCAAACATAGGTCGTGGGTCCTCACACGATGTCGGATTCAAGAGCAAGACCCCAAGCTGCCAAATGGTTCCGCGGGCCCCACATGAATAAGTCGGTGGAACCGACCTAGGGGGGCTATAAATACCCCATCAGCCCATTTTTTTTAGAATATTAACATTCCAAAGAGTCCTAGAAGCCTCTCAAAACATCTCCCAAATATTATAGTCCGATAAATCAAGAATTTAACAAGATTACGCCAAACCAGTCCGTAAAAGGTAATTGTTCTTGCTTCTACTTAAGATTGGCGTTGGAGAAAGTTGAGTGGATGAGTTTCTTCAAGTATAAGGTATGTTATTTATCCCATCTTTATGTTGAGTTTATTTGAAGGTCTAGCAAGCCTTAAAAATAAAACTAGTTATGGAGAAAAGGTCATAGAGTGTTGTATTGTAGTTGTTGTGTTTATGGGCTATTTTGAACATGTTGTGGCCGTGTGGATGGACTGATTTATGCATATAAAAATGGTATCTAACATGATGACGATGAGATTATACTCCTTGACTGGGACGGAAGAAAGTGCCATATTGTTATTGTATGTTGAAAAACGTCGTGTGGGATGTTTATGGAATATGTCGGTATGAATAATGTTATGTTGCTGATGTGGGTATTATTGTTGTTGAATTGAGAATTTCCAAAGGCATATAAACAAGGGGGAGACGTGCCGCCGATTTTCTCACCGAATACGGAATGTTTGATTTGAAACTCGAGTAAGTATGCGATAAAGAGGCTAATGTTAGTGTCAATCCCTCTTAAATGTAGACTTAGAGTTTTT